>NC_133658.1:467609312-467835134 GCF_037893015.1 Macrotis lagotis | reverse complement strand
AATATAAAGTCTTTGAGGTCAGGGACTATATTCATTTTCTCATTGTCTCTACAGGAGGTTAAATTTTGTTTATTGACTCATCAATTTTTTATAATTATGAAATACTTGTTTTTCATAGATTAATTTTAGGCACTATAAAGTGCTAGTTAAGCAGACAGATGGTATAGTTCTAACCCATGGCAACATTTTCCACTAAATTTGATTAAATTAAATCATATTCAAATTGACTCACCAAAGAATGTAAGGTTTGTGTTGTGTTAAATGCTGGAGAATAGAAAGATAAAAATTATTGCATCTCTGATCATAAGGAATGTCAGTATAATAGAATGATAAAACACATAGGCAAACACATTTAGCACAGAGGAGAATATAAATCAGAGATACCAACTATTGTTCTAAGACAGAGAGAAATAAGTTTCAGCTGGGTGGCAGGATGGGGGCAAGGTTGAGGGTCATAATGTTGGTCCTTCATTTTTGAATAAAATCATGACATCAGGGACATTATGGCATGACAAGAGTGTAAATTGAATTTGAGTGAGGGAGTACTGTGCCAAGTCACCAGCTTCATTTTCTCCTCCAGTCATCTGGGTTCCAGTGACCAGATACGAATCAGGAGTACTGGAGATAACCCTGAATGTGAGGCAATCAGGATTAAGTGACTTGCCCAAGGTCACACAGCTAGTGAGTGTCCAAGGTCATATTCAAACTCAGTTCCTCCTGACTTTGGAGCCAGAGTTCTACCCACAGCATCATCAGAGAAGTCAATAGGGAGAGTGGAAGAAGGAAAGAGTTCCAGGTCTACATAAGAGATAGCCAGAGAAACTGTCCAGAGCAACAGATGATGTATGTCTTATTCATGCAACACACAGGAGGCCCATGTCATTGGACTGAAGAGTACATGTTGAAGATTGAGGTATAAGAAGTGTGGAAAGGTAGAAAAGGGCTAGGTGGTACAGTGGATAGTGATGGGGGGAGGGCTAAGCGAAGACTTCATGGATCTTGTGTTTCAATCTGTGAGTTCCACAATCTGAGGAAAGGAATAGGAAGATAATATTGGATAAGAACTAGGGATAGCTAGTAATATATTTTGGTTAGATTTTACATGTTGGAAGACAAATAGCATAAAATAAAAGTCTTAAAGAAAAAGATGAAGGCAAACTATAGGGAATCAAATAGTGTCTAAAAGTAATTTGTATTTTAATCTTATCAAAGTTTTTGATTAGAGGAGTACTGTGAGCAAATGTGTATATTAGTAAAGTCGATACAAAAAGTGATTGAAGATATAATACCAAGAGAAATATGTGGAAGCAGAGAGATCTGGTAGGAGGATTTTTTTTTCAGTTTTTGTAAGGCAAGGGGGTTCAGTGACTTGCCCAAGGTCACAAACAAGTAAGTATTAATTGTTTGAGGTCATATTTGAATTCAGATCCTTTTGACTCCAGGGCAGACATTCTATTCACTGCCCCACCCAGCTTTCCCTGGGTAGGAGGATATTATAATAGATCACAGAAACAGAGGATGAAGGTCAAAACTTCCAAAATAGTAGTAGCCTGAGTGGAAGAGAATGAGAGGTCTTATAGACTATTCTACTTGAAAATCACTTACAGAAAGAAAATAAAATGAAATTATTTCTGATAAAAAGGAAATCGCATACCTACCAGTATTCAGTAATCTTGAGAAGAATCAAAGCATTGAACTATTTGATTAGTTCAATATAGGTTTAATTCATGTTATTTCATTTGCAATTAATGAACTATGTTGAACTTATATTTGAGCACCAAAAAACCCACTGTGAAATAAAAGTACATACTATTGAAAACATTGTACAAACATATACAATGCAAAAACAAAAGAAAAAGAAAAAGGTTCATTCCTAAAATAAAAGCTTTATGTTCCCATTCTGTGATCTACTTATTGCTATTGGTTTGGAAAGTGAAATATTCTTTATTTTTAGCTTTCCTTTTTAATTGATATTTTTTCCAAATATATGTTACGAAAGTTTTTCAACATTCATCCATATGCATATGTATATTTTTAAGTTACAAAATTTCCTTCCACCTTCCCTTCCCACCCCCTTTCCTTCAGCAGGAAATAATCAGGTTAATATTGTATTTACACATGTGTGTTAAACAAGTTTACAGATTAGTCATTTTTGGTATGAGGAATTAGGATTAAAGGAAAGAAATACCTAAGAGAAAGGGGTTTTGTTTTGTTGTGCTTTGTTTTGTTTTTCTTCCTCCAGATGGGGATGGCATTGTCCATAAACAATCTAATATATTTGTCTTAGCTCTCTGAACTGCTGAGAGGAGTTACTTGATCAGGACTGATCATCTCACAACATTATCATTAATGTGCACCTTGTTCTCTTGGTTCAGCTCCCTTCACACAGCAACAGATCCTATAAGTCATTTGATGTTTCTCTGGAACCTGACCTTTTATGGTTTCTTATAGCACTATTATATTCCATAGTATTCATGTAACAAAATTTGTTTAGCCATTTCCCAATTGATAGGCATCCTTTCAATTTCCAGTTCATTGTCATGACAAAAAAAAGAGATGCTATGAATATTTTGGAACATGTGGGACTTTTCCCTGGTGTCATCTAATTATGGATATAGGCCTAAAATTGGGATTATTGGATTAAAGTGAATGAATAGTTTTATTTCTCTTTGAGCATAGTTCTATATTGCCATACAGAAAGGCTGGATCAGTTCACAACTCCAGCAATACCTTAATGTCCCAACCCCTCCAACACTGATCATTTTCCCTTTTTGTCATCTTAGCCAATCTGATAGGTATGAGGTGATCCCTCATAGATGTTTTAACTTGCATTACAAATTTGATGCAGTTCTCTATATATTTTAGAAATGAAACCTTTATTATAATTCCTATTTGTGAAGATTGTTTTCCACATTTCTGCTTTCCTTGTAATTTTGGCAGCATCTATTTTATTAGTGTAAAACTTTTTAATTGAATGTATTCAAAATCAATCATTTTGCACTTTATAATGTACTCTATTTCTTGTTTTGCCATAAGTTTGTCCCCTTTATATAGATCTGATAGATTGAGTATTTCTTGGTCTAGAACTTATCAATGGTGTATCCCTTAATATATAAATCCTGTACCTATTTTTTAATTTTTTATTCATTTTTTGTTTATTTATTTTATATTAATACAATGATCTTTTATTCATAAACCCCTTCCCCACCCAAAGAAGATGAGAAACCTCAAGAATAGTGAGAGAGAGAAAAAAAGTTTACTTCAATATGTGATCAAATTCTAATAGCTCTGAGTCTGGGATGAGTTGCCTTACCCATCATAACCACCAGAGAAGTTGCTTCAATATTTTTCCCATAGTTGCTATCATTAGTTGTATTTCCCTCCACTCTATTCCTCCCCCACTCTCATCTATTCCATTCTCTCTCTGTCCCTGTTCAGAAATCTGTTGCATCTTCCCTCTCTTCTATCACCTACTCCCCCCTTCCCTCCCCCTGTCCCCCATTAACTTATCCCTTTCCTCTCATTTTTCTCTAGGTAAGATAGTGTGTATGTTATTTCTTCTCTGAGTCATTTCTGATAAGAATGTAGACTCACTCATTCTCTCTTGCCTTCCCCTGATCCGCTCCATTGTAAAAGCTTTTTCTTGACTCTTCTATAAAATATCTTAGCCCCTTCTTCCTCTCCTTTCTCTTCCTCCCAGTACTTTCCTGTTACCCACCAACTCCATCTTTTTACTATCTTATACCATTTTATTCAGCTCCTTTGTGTGCCTTGTCTGTATATGCTTCTTCTAACTGCTCTTATAAATGAGAAAGTTCATGAGTTATCAGTATCTTCTTTCCATGCTGAAACACACATCAATAAGTTCCTCATTATTAGTCCTTTTCATCCAACTCCTCTATGGTTCCTCCTAGTTCTATACTTGGAGATCAAACTTTCTATTCAGCTCTGGTTGCTTCAGTAGGAAAGTTTGAAAGTCCCCTGTTTCATTGAAAGTCTGTCTTTTCCACTGAAAGAGGATGTTCAGTTTTGCTGGGTAGTTGATTTTTGGTTGTAAACCAAGATCATTTGCCTTCCGGAATATCATATTCCAAGCCCTACGAGCCCTTAATGTAGATGTTGCTAGATCCCATGAAATCCTAAATATGGAGCCCTGGTAATTGAATTGTTTGTTTCTGACAGCTTTTAGTGTTTTCTCTTTGACTTGGGAATTTTGGAATTTGGTTATAATATTTCTGGAAGTTTTTCTTTTGTAATCTCAGGAGGTGGTTGGTGAATTCCCTTAATTTCTATTTTATCCTCTACTTCAAGGATCTCAGGACAATTTTGCTGTATTGTTTCTTGAAAAATGAAGTCTAGGCTCTTTTGTTGGTCAAGACTTTCAAGTAGTCCAATAATTTTTAAATTATCTCTCTTGGATCTGTTTTCAAGGTCAGTTGTTTTTCTAATGAGATATTTCACATTTTCTTCTAATTTTTATGTTTTGTTGGTATAGTTTTATCTCTTCCTGAGTTCTCACAAAGTCATCAGCTTCCTTTAGTTCCATTTTGTATTTAAAGGAGTTATTTTCTTCAAAGAGCTTTTTTTTTAAAATCTACTTTTCCAGTTGGCCAATTCTGCTTTTAAAGGCATTCTTCTCCTCATTTGCCTTCTGTGTTGCTTTTTCCATTTGGCACAAACTAGTTTTTAATATGTTATTTTCTTAATTTTTTTATATTTCTTTCACCTAGTTGTTGACTTGGTACATCACTTTCATTTCTCCTCCCAATTTTTCCTTTATCTCCAATAATTGCTTTTCAAAGAATTTTTTGAGCTCATCCATAACCTGAACCCATTTTCTATTTCTCTTGGAGGTTTTGGATATGGAAGCTTCGATTTTGTCATCATCTGAGTATTTGTTTTGATCTTTCAGGGGACCAAAGAAATTTTCTATGTTCAGATTCTTCTTTTTCTATTGTGTGTTCATTTTGCAGTCTATGGCTGATTTACCACATTTTCAAGGTTTGAGGGGTTTTTTTGAGACAAGCCTTTAATTTTCCTGAGAAGTATAATTCTCAAGAATTATAAGTGTTAAATCTTCCCTTTTTGGGTTGTATAAAATTTGATGGTCTTAACATTCATTTTGTTATGTTTTGTTTTTTCCTTCCCCTTTTCATTTAACTTTTTTGTGTTTTTTGAGTTGTGTATTTGGCAATTGTATTACCTGATCAATTCTGGTCTTTTGGAAAAGTGAAATATTCAATGTGCTTCACTATCTAGGAAAATTGAGTCATGCCTTCTCCTTCAATCCAGGAAAGCATTATAGAATTCAAATCATTTCAACAAACATTCATTAAGTAATTACTCTATGCTGGATCTTGTGTTAGGTGTTGTATACACCAGGCAAAAAGAAATTCTGATTTTTCTATAGGTCATTGAAAGATAAGAAGGAAAATGAATTTTTCTCATAGAGAGAAACAAAAGTTGATTATATGATCATCAGTATATTCTAAGAGAAAAAGGGAAGAGCAATATCACCTTATGGTCTTGTGCCATCAGGAAAGGGTTTTCAGAGAAAGTAAAATTTCCCAAGCACAAGGAACTACATAAAAGAAAGTTGAAAGCTAAATAAAAGCTATGTTTATGTTGGTTTCCAAATGCACACACATTGCATTATAAAATGACAGGGATCTATATGCATTCTATATATTTCCAGGCATAACTTTAAAATATATTGGAAGAGGAGTATCATTAAAATAGTGAAATAAATTTACTTGGGCTATAAAATCCCATAACTGTAATTTCCACAGCAGTTAATTTGGTGATATTGCATTTGCTGTCAGATCATTTTCCATTAGTAACAGGACTTTCATATGAATACTTTTACTGCATAGTAACATTCTTCTGCCCAGAGTAACTGGAAATGGATGTAGTCCAGTTTTGCCTTTACTTAGTTTAATCTTTACACTTGACAAAGCTTTGACTCCACTTTCTATAAGTAATTCTGGTGCCATTTGCTTGACAGTGATGGTTTTCAAATGAGAGGACATGAACCACATGAAAACTGGTGCTTCTTTGTGTTTTTTACTATTCTCCTTTAATTTATAAAATTAAGGATAGCCTTTAATTGTTTTCACTTTTGTGGAAATGTATAATAATGGAAAGAGTACCTGCTTTGGAGACAGAGAGCCAGGGTTCCAATTACACCTCTGATGGGATTTTCATAATCTTGAATAAGACATTCCAAAGGCCTAAACTTCCTTCTTTGGAAAATGAAGCCTGGCCTTCAACTTTCTTTGGTTCTTTCCAAAGCTGATCTACAAATGCAAGGAAACAATCTAGTCACTGTCCTCAAGGAACTTCATTATAATGGGGGTAAATCAACACATAAAAGGGATCTGGTAGAAAGAGAAGATTCACCTAAAGTATAGGAAGGGAGATGAAAATAAAGGTCAGAATTCAGGCAGCACAGTATGGAAATGAAAAGAGATATGGAACCTTGCTTGTAGGAAAGATAAAGCAAGAACACTATTATCAAATTTTGGGCTCCAGCAATAGATTCCAGGGTTCAGATAAGAGAAAGTTGAAGTTAGTGCTTGGAATTCAATTAGCATTGTGAAGAAATCCTATGGTCTCATTTTTTAAAAGTTTTTATTTATGATGTATATTTCTTACATCATCATAATTATTCTGTGTTCTACCTTCTCTAACTCTTAGAGAAACATGTAATATAATAAATAATATTTTGAGGGTCAGAAAAATAAAATCAAGATAATTGGTTAAAACATTCAAAAAGTCCCAAAATCCATGCAATATATTATACTTATGATCTCCCATCTCCATTGAAGATTAGTTATTTTCTCTCATATTTCATCATTCGATTTCTGATTATTCTTTGTATTTGGTTACATTTACCTTTTTTTTAGATTTTTTGCAAGGAAATGGGGTTAAGTGGCTTGCCCAAGGCCACATAGCTAGGTAATTATTAAGTGTCTGAGGACAGATTTGATCTCAGGTACTCCTGACTTCAGGGCTGGTGATCTATCCACTGCACCACCCAGCAACCCCTACATTTACATTTGATTTTGATGTTACTATTGTTGTTCAGTTATTTTTCAATACTTTCCAACTCTTCATGATCTCATTTAGAGTTTTCTTGGCAAAGAAACTAGAGTGGTTTGTCATTTCTTTCTTTAGCTCATTATACAGATGAGGAACTGAGTCAAACAAGGTTAAGGGATTTGCCTAGAGTCACACAGCTAGTAAAGAAACCAGATCTGAACTCAGGGAGATAAGTTTTGCTGACTTCAGGCCCAGTGATCTATCTATCCATTGTGCCACCTTCCAACCCACTTTTGATTTATTGATATGGAATTATTTTTCCTTTTTGTTGTAGTTATTGTGTTTATTCTTTTATTCACTCTGCTTATTTCACTGATTCAGTTCATGTAGATCTTTCCATACAATTCTATATTTACTTCCTGTACATCATTTCTTACATAAGAATAATATTCCATTATATTCATACACCACAATTTGTCATTCCCCAGTGAATTCTTATCACCAAAATGGTGGTATATACTTTGATATATGGGGAATTTCTCCTTACTGATGGCTTTCTTTGGATAGATCACCAGCCCTGGAGTGAGGAGTACCTGAGATCAAGTCTGGCCTCAGACACTAATTCCCTAGCTATGTAGCCTTGAGCAAGCTACTTAAACCCATTGCCTTGCAAAAAAATCTAAAAAAAAAGTAAATGTAGACAAAAACAAAGAATAATCAGAAATTGAATGATGAAATATGAGAGAAAATAAGCCCAGTAATGAAGTCACTAGTTTAAAGTGTATGGGATGATACATGAATATTATGGAATACTATTGTTCTATAAGAAACCATAAATGGTCAGATTCTAGAGAAGCATGAAATGACTTACAGGATCTGATGGTGAATGAAGAGCATAGAAACAAGAAAACAAAATAGATATTAACAACAACATTATGGGTTGAACAATCTTAATCTCGACAATCCAGAGGGCTAAGACAAAAATAATTGAATAATTATGGATTATATTATCCCCAACCAGAGGAAGAAAAACAAAATAAAACAAAATACACAGAAAAAGAAATCCTTCTGAATCTGATGAACACTTTATAAAAAGTATCTCTTATGAATATCTTTCCCTTAATCATAATTTCTCATGCCAAAAATTACTAATCTGTAAACATGTTTAACAAAATATGTATGTAAAATGCTACCCTGACAGTTCCCTGGTGAGGGGGTGGGTGGGAAGGGCAGATGAAGGGAAATTTGTAACCCAGAAATATGCATATACAGAGGGATGAAAATACATAAATAAATTTAAAAAAATAAAAGGTATGGTCATTTTAATCACTTTATTTTCATAATTATGTTATTTTCCAAAATTAGTGCCATTTTTGACTGTTGCATTTATTCACTTCTCCTTTAGTTCTATTGAATTGGGTATGCCTCTACTCATTCTACCTTTGATAGCAGTGTGTTGTGCTTACAGAATGATAATTATTCTCTTAGTTTTATTGCTTTTGCTTCTTTTCTGAGTTCCCAATCAATTGTTCTCTCTTTTGTTTCTTTGGTGAGACTTGCATTGCACATTCTAGTTGTTCTCTTCTGTTCGTTATTTTTGCTATGTAAGCCATAAATTCTGATCTCATAATTCTCATTTATCTTTTCAACTACTCAAGAAGAGTGTTATGGTCTCAAGTTCCTGTCATTTTCCACAGGCTCTCTGTTTCATCAAATATTGAAATGTTTTCATTTTGCAGTGCTTATTCATATTGGATCTAAGGGCCGTATTTCCTTTTATTGCTAGTATGTCTTTCTGTTGTTATCTCCTTATGTTCATGGCCTTTGAGTTTTCTTCTTAATGAGATTTTTGGTCCTATGAATCCATTCTCCCTCCTCACCCCCATACACTCATACCTTATTTTCTGATTTTTTTTTTCATTTTTCTATTTTTCCCCTGATGTAATTTCCTTGGAGAAAGTCTCAAATCTTCTCAGTCTCTTCCATCATTTGACAATTCACATTTTCTCAGCCCATGTTTCAGCCCCAACTAACTTTTGAGTGGAAAAAAACTGTCCCTCACAGGATACTAAATAGTTTACATCAATCTTTTGGGCCAGTAACAGAGATTTAAACAGCTGCTGCTCTGTTTCTCTGAGGCTATTCTTCTTGGTCCTAGCAGTTTAGAGTTTTACAGTGCTACTGCTATGGAATTATCTGCTCAATTTCTGGTTATTTGTTGCAACCTCCTGAAGGACTCTGTTGTTAGGTGTCACATTACTGACCATTAAGGAGCATATATCTACAGCCTGGGGTGGGTTTGAACTGCACGAGAAAATGGGGTGGGGCAGAGTACGGAGTTGGGTTTTTATTAAAAGTCAATGTGTCTTTGAGCAATTTCATTTCTGATTGCATGAAAGATGGAGGGGGGTGACTGAGCTCAAGATTATGAGTATCAGTACATTTTAAAAAAAAAAATCCTTTTTTGGATTATTGGTGTTCTAGACCATGGAGATAGCTAAAGTTGCTTTATCTTTGATATATAACTTGTTTTGGAATATTAAGAATTTATGACTAACAGATAAACTATATAGTTCTCCATCTTATTATACAATGCCTATGATCTTAAAATACCAGCACTGTGTCTACTACAGAAAATTTCCACTTAGGGTTTCCATTGGCACCTCAAATTCAGTATGTTCAAAACTTTACTATTCTTCTCTCTCAGCTTCTCAAATTTGATTTTGGCAACAGTTTCTCCAGGGTCAAGTTCTTGAACTGTCTCTGACTTCTTCCCTTTTCTAATATTTAGAATATCATCATGTTGTTGTTTGTTGCTGTTTCTGTTCAGTTATGTCCAACTCTTGGTGATCGCATGCCATATTCGAGTCTAATTTCATATTTACTGTAGGCAATCCTGTATGAAGACTGTCCTTTTCTATCTAAGAGTTACTGCCATTCCTTAGGGAAAAAAATTACTTTACCTTAATTTCATTTATTTTAATTATAACCACAACTATATATTATGTATAAATATATATGTTATACATTCACACACACACAAACATACACACACAAGCATATGTGTGTCTCCACCAAAAAAAGGATATGAGCTTGAGGGCAGGGATTGATCCACTTTTTCCCCTATATCATCAGAGAACAACATAGTACCTGGCACATATTAGGTATTTAAATGCTTGATGACTATTTGGCTGATTTATATACCTACACTTAAAAGATTTGAATAATACATAATAATATCATAACTATGAAATAAAAAGTATGCTCAAAAGGAGTTAGATAGGAGAGCTATCAATATGACTGGTAGTAATTAGAGAATATAAAGTTATATGAAAGGATAACTTTACAGTGCCTTTGTTTATATGCTTATAATCCAATACATTTACACACATAGATTTTTGTATTTGAAATATGAGCATTAATACTGATAAATTTATCCTTTACATGAAGATTATAAGAAATGAGATACTACTTTAGAAGTTATTTATAAAACACTATGGAAGAGTATCATCATATTTAAAAAAGTGACAAAATGTTGAGGAAAAGAGATGCTTTCTGAGAACTTGGTGTAAGATCTAGCTAATCCATATAATCCTGAGAACATTTGTAACTGAAAGTGGATGGAGGATTGTAAACAGACACAGAATGAAAAATATGTGCTAGTACATTTTAAAGCAATCCATTCTCATTTACAAACAGTGTAATCACCACATTTGGACATAGCTGCCTATATGTACCCAGTGTACTCTGTGAAGAAGAGAAAACAACTTCTAAGAAAAAAGAAATTAGGAAGATTGATTGGGCCTGACTGAATATTTACAGATTAAATCTATGCTGAAAAATGTCATCATTTTAAAATTTTCATCATTTTAAAGGCATTAAAGTATCAATTTTCAAGTTATCTCAAAGAGGGATCTCAAAGTGATCTTTAATATTCAGCTATTTATGAGAGTTCCTAAACTACCAAAAGAACTATGCATTTATTTTTGATATCTTTTCTATTTGCATATTTTTTAAATTAATAAATTTCTAGCAATTTAGGGGAATGGGACATTGTTAGTTGCTGTTTTTATTTTGGGGGGGCTTGTTTCAATTTTGTTTTTTGTCTCTATGTCCAAACTTTTAGTTCAATGACTGGTTTGTTTTAAGAGCTAAACAAAAATACAAATAAGCAAAAATAAAAGAAAAAAAACTTTTTGAATTGAAATAAATGGAATATTCTAAAGCATTAGAGTAGATCATGATTTAAAGCAAGAATGAGAGAACAAGTCAGACACCTGTCTTTGTCATCAGTGTAATGGATTGTAGTGTAAAGCAATAAACTTGGAGCAAAGAGGACAGTGATTTTTGTCTTGCACAACCCTGGTCAAGTCACTTGGATCTTTCTTCTTCTCCATCTTTTTTATCTTTAGAATGAGGAAAATAATATACTTATGTACCTGCAGGGCTGTTGTGAGAAAAATACTTTATAAATACTATAGCAGTTTATGAAGGGAATCTTTTGTTCTAAAAAAAAGTGGTTTGGATGTAGTATGATTAATCTGTGCTTATATTTTTTTTCAGAACTTGAGTTCCAGAAGTCATTCCTATGGTTTGAGGTTCTATTTCTCTGCTAATCTTTTTTGTAACATCAAAAACAAAATGTGCTTAATTGGGGCCAGATCTTATCCATTAGACTAACTACTTAAATATCCATCACTTAGCTTATAAGGAATGCTCAAGTGTAGAATATCTTTACCTAGTCATTCATTGATTTTTTAAAATTATTTTTATTTTTCCCAATCATAGGTAAAACTTTTAACAATTTTTTTAATTTTGAGTTACAAATTCTTTCCTTCATTCTCTCTCCTGACCCACACTGAGATGATAAGCATTTTAAAATAAGGTATTTATATATACAAGTGTGTGTTATGTGTGTGTGTGTGTGTGTGTGTGTGAGAGAGAGAGAGAGAGAGAGAGAGAGAGATCCAACCATGCAAAACATCTTTATAGTAGTCATTACAAGCCAAAGAATATTTCAACAAAAATCTTTAAAAGTTCTTTTTAAAAAGTATGCTTCAATCTCCACTCTTAGTTCTTTCTCCCGAGATGGATAATATTTTTCATTGTAGGTCCTTCAGAATTGTCTTGGATTATTGTATTGCTTAGAATAACTGTCAATCATAGTTTGATTCTCATACAATATTGCTGTTACTGAGTATTATATTCTTCTGATTCTACTCAACTCACTTTGAATCAGTTCATGTTGTTCTTGATATATTTTTCTGAAACCATCCCCTTCCTCATTTACCAGAGCAGATGGAACATATAAAAAAAACAAATGTCTGTCCACTACCTTCTCCTTCCTACTGTGCTTTCTTTCTGTGTGCTTAGAAATCAGATACTGATTTACCACAAGAGACAAATCAGATCTACTTTTTAAAACCAAACTATTCCTAAAAACGATTTCTATAAAATAGTTATATTTTCTTGGAAACATAGTTTTTACATAACAAAACAAAAAAAGATAACAGGACCCCACTATTTTTCTAAACATAGAGCCTTTAACCCTATTAGGTTAATAATTGAAACCAAAAGATTAGGTAGCTCTATAAGTTAGAAAATATAATAAAAGAAGAGCAGGGTCATAGGGAATGATGTTTATTATCAAGCAGAATGGGGAAAGCAAAATTCCTTAAAGAGGAAATGAAGAAATCACAGAACAGGAGGAGAAATGGGAGAGTCATAAATGTTTAGAGAAGAAACAGTTTTAATTAGGAGTGAGTAAGATCTCTCAATGTTATCAGGAAGAATTACCAGGAAGAATTATGATTGCTGCTTCCTTTTAAAGAAAACACTGCTTTGTGTTTCATTTTGGTTCCTTGTTTTTCTGAAGCCAGCTTTCATTATCTGGATTAGACTATATCTCATTAAGATACTTATTTGGATTAACTCAAATTGAAACAAAAAAATTAAATATGAATTGTTTTACACTGCCTACTTGATGCCTAAATTTTAATGCCTTAAAGGGTCATAAGCTGAAAGGGAACTTTAAAGTGATTGAGAACAAGCCCTAACTTTATAGATGAGGAAATTGAAGCCTAGAGAGAGAGTAAAAAGGAAAGGTGAGTAGTCTTTTTTTGTGGAAATGCAAATCATGAGAAACAGTTGTGTCAACATTAAAGCAGATACTTATACTATATCTTGGTCAAGTTAATTAACCATAATATGAGAATAACACCTACCTAACAGGACTGCTGTGAGGACCAAATGACATAATCATTTAGTAAAACACATGGAACCTTGTTTGGCACATAGAAAGCACTGTAAAATTTTAACTTTTTTAAAATAATTATCAATATCATAGTGAGTTAATTCAGATCTAGTTTCCAGCCATATATTTTGTTTAAATGGAAGGTTTGCAGAATTGTTCAAATCCAGCAGAAATTGAATGACTTGATCCTTATTCTTCAGTGTTATTTTTTTCTTCTGAGGAGGAAAGGGGCTATTTTCCAAATTAAGACTTTGGAAAATAATAGCATGGGGTAGATGAAAGAGCACAAATCTAAAATCTAAGAAAGCTGAAAGTTCTGTATCTGCAGCTCACTAGTTGTGTGTAGGACCTTAGGGAAATCATTAAACTTTCCCAGGTCTCAATTACATCATCTATAAAACAAGAGATTTGAACTATATGATGTCAGTATTCTTTTGCAGCTCTAAAATTCTATGATTCAAAGAATATTTCTCAGGAAAGAGAGTTGAAAATATACCTCATAAGTAAAACATCATCCTGGTCCCTTTTTTCCTGATTCATCAAAATAAGTTCATTTATAAACTTACTTTATAAATTTTTATTTTACTGTGATTGTAGGAACCATGAGACATATCATGTTCAGCACATGCTTTAGCCAACCATATAAACATTGGGATAACAAAAAGCTATAGGCTAATTAGCAAACAGTTTTATCTAAGAGGCTCTTTCTTGACAATATCCAAACCATTGACTGCTTCATTGTTCTTTCTTCAATGTGCTTAGAGAATTATGTCTATTGTTTCACCCAATTCTGCATAGATTGTGGTAAACAAAATAAGCAGAGTTAAACAAATAACATATAGGGCTAAAACAATGTAAAAAAGAAAGATTTCCAAGAGCCACCAAAGAACTGAAAAATTCCTGAAAGACTCAGAGAACAAATAAAGAAACTATATACAAGTCAAATTCACAAGCCAAGTGAAATTGTGAATATTTTAAAAATATAAATTGTTAAGATTGAGAGAAGAGATAATAGAATACTTAAATAATTATATCTTAGAAAAAGAAATTAAACAAGCCATCAATGACTTCCCTATAAGTAAAATACACACAATTAGACAGAGTTACACGTGAATTCTATGAAACATTTAGGGAAAAATAAATCCCGCTACTATATATATAAAATAGTTGAAAAAAAGAATAAATAAATAAATAATTAATACATATGAAATCCCTTTTCTGACACAAATATGGTCCTGAGACCTAAACAAAACAAAAGTAAAAATAGAAGGTAAAAAAATACTATAGACCAGTTTCCCTAGTGAATAATAATGAAACAATTTTAAATAAAATACTAGCAATTACAGTAATTTCAAATAATATGGAACTGGATCAATACAAAAAGTATAAGTACAATTAACTTTATCAATAACAGAAACAACAAAAATAATATGATTATATAATAGAAGAAAAACTTTTGACAAAATACAGTACCCATTCCTACTAAAAACATTAGAAAGCATAGGAATCAATGGAGTTTTTCTTAAAATCTTAATTAGTGTATTTCTAAAACTAAGAGCCAACATTATCTGTAGTAGAGGTAAACTTGAATCCTTTCCATTAAGATTAGCAATAAAGAGAATACGTCTACTATCACAAATATGATAGGTGAAATCTAAAATAACTGAGGAAACAAAAGTTCAAGCTTCTGAGCATATCTATTTATTAAGTAATACGTGCTGATTGCATGAAAAATTTTTGGTATTAAACCAAAAGAGATAGATTTTTTTCCTTCCAAAGAAGACAAAAAGCAGGAAGCAAGATTAGGTCATCTATTTTTCTAAAGGGGGAGGGTGATTAAGGGTTTTCTGATTTGAGAGGAGGATGAATGGATTTCAACAATTGAGAGTGAGGGATTGTTGACCAGGTAGATTTTTCTCTTTATGAAAAAGGATATGACTCAATTCCCATGATTAGCAAGCAAGTATAAGATACATGAAAAAAAATGTAACTAAGGTCTCAAAATGGAGTCGATTTCAGAAGATGGAGTCAGTGTGGTTCACATATTTCCCATAATTATCTTACCATTATTATTCACTGTTGTACTAAAAATGCTAACTATAGAAATGCCAAAAGAAAGAAATTAAAAGAATAAAAAATAAGCAATCAGGGGAGAAAACTATTGCTCTTTGTAGATATGATGGTATACTTAGAGAATTATTGACATTAACTAAAAAAATTACTTGAAATACAACTTTAACAAAGTTGCAGGACAGGAAATAGATCCACATAAATTATCAGCATTTATGTATATTACAAACAAAACACAGCAGGAAAAAAGAGAAAGAAAAATTCCACTTCAAAATAATGACAGACAATATGAAATATTTTGCCGTTTGACTGCCAAGAAAAACACATAGATTGTATGAATACAATTACAATACACTCTATACAAATAAAGACAGATTTAAACAACTGGAGACACTTATTAATCATGTACATTGAGTCAATATAATAAAAATAACAATTATATCTAAATTAATCTGCTTATTCAGTGTCTTATCAATCAAAATACCCAAAAAGTATTTTATAAAACTAGAAAAATAGCAACAAAATTCATCAAGTTGAATAAAATCTTAAGAATATCAAGGGTTTTTTAAATGTGAAAGAAGCCTAGCTGTATGATATTTCAAACTATATTTCAAAGTGGTAATCATCAATACAATCTGGTATAAGCCAAGAAATAGAGTAGAAGAAATTAGAAAAGCAATAGTCATAATGATTAGAATAATCTACTATTTGATAAATATAAAAATTCAGCTTTGAGAAAAAGAAATCATTATTTGGAAAAATTTCTGGGAAAACCGGAAAGTAGTTTGACAAAAACTAGGCAAAGACCTATGTCTTATAACATGTACAAAAATAAGGTCAAAATGAATAAGTAATTTAGAGAAAAATTATGATATAAGTTAGGGAAGCATAGGAAAATGTACCTATTAGAACTATAGATAAAGCAAGAGTTTGGGACAAAACAAGACATCAAAATGATCACAAGAAGTAAAATGGTTAATTTTGATTACATGAAATGAAAAAATTAAGCAAACAAAATTAATGCAACAAAAATTAGAAGGAAAACAAGAATCTGTAAAAAATTTACAGCAAATTTCTCTGATATAGGTCTTATTTCTCAAATATATAGAGAACTGAACTAAATTGATAAAATTAAGAACTATTTCCCAGTTAATAAATTGGCAAAGGAGGAAGTTTTCAGAAGAAATCAAAGCTATTTTAGTCATATTAAAAAAAAACTTTAAATCAGTATCAATTAGTGAAATTTAAATGAAAATTACTCTGAGATATTACCTCTTATCCATCAGATTGCCTAAGTTACTGAAAGGGAAAATCACAAATACTAAAGAGGATGTGGAAAAATTAGGGCTCTAATATGCCTTTTTTTCCCCTGGAAACTAAAGGACAGGGCTATGAACCATCTAACCATTCTAGCGAAACATTTAGATCTATGCTCAAAAAGCTATAAAAATGTGCATAACTTTTCACCCAACAATTCCATTCTGTCTTTTCCTCGAAGAAATCAAAGAAAAGAGAAAAGCATATATCCATACATAGTTTTTTATAGAAGTTCTTTGTGTTGTGGCAAAGAAAGAGAAATCAAGGGGATCCCCATTAATTGAGGAATGGCTGACCAAGTTGAGTTATATGATTGTGATGGAATATTATTCTGTTATAAGAAGTGACAATATAGTTGCATAAAACCCTGAAAAAACCTATATGAACTATGCAAAATGAAGTGAAAAGAACCAGGAGAAACTGTATAAAGAAATAACAATACTGTAAGCATAATCAACTGTGAAAGATTTAGCTAGTCAGATCAAAACAATTACCCAAAATAATTCCATAGGATCATATTACAAAATGCTATCCAACTCTAGAGAGAGAAGTGATGAACTCTGAGTACAGACTGAAGGATACTTTCTTTAATTTGTATTGTTTCATTTTGTTCATGTTTTCTTTTGTTATATGATCAATATGGAAATATGTTTTATATGATTTTATAATAATTGATATCGAACTGCTTGCCTTCTCATAAAGGGAGGAAGAGAAAGAATTTGGAATTCAAAAATTTGAGAAATTATTGCAAATTCTTTTCATGTAATTGTGAAATAGTTAATGAATAAATAAAAGTAGTTTTTACAAAGCTTACAACAACAAACACATAGGTATGATTATGTACTAGATATTGTATCAAGCGATTTATATCATTTGCAGAGGTGACCATTTCATTGAATCTTTTTTCTTAATTGTTTTTTCTTATCATAAAGGAGAATTCAATTTGAAGTTGAATTTTGAAGATTGCTGAAAAGAGAAAAAAACATTAATCTTGAGTATTTTAAAGTATATTAGGTAATTATTCAAAACATCAGAAAAATCAATTTTGTTTTCTCAGTCCTTTTCTCCTTCATATTACATTTCTGTCATCTTTCCCTTTGTCTCTCTCTCTCTCTCTCTATATATATATATATATATTAATATATATATATACATATATATATTTATATATATATATATATGTATGTATATATTACACAGTGCAGTGGATAGAGCACTAGTCTTGCTATCAGAAAGACTAGAATTTGAATCCAATAGGCACTTGCCACTTACTAGCTGTATGACCTTGGGCATATCACTTAACCCTGAATGTGTGGCATCCAGGGCCATCTCCAGTTGCCCTAATTCATATCTGGTCAGTCACTGGACCTAGATAGCTCCAGAGGAGAAAGTGAGGCTGGTGACTTAGCACAGCCTCCCTCCCTCAAATCTAATTCATGTGCTTGTCATAGCATCACCTCCCTGATGTCATGGTCTTCTTCAAGAAAGGACAAAAAACAACATATACACACACTCACATATATACATATATACATATTAACTCACTCATTTGTTCTCCATACACCTTGCATAAGGCATAGTACCAGGATTATGGAGCACTTTAACTATGACTACAAGTAACATCTGAAGGTTGTCAAACATACAAGCACTGCCCTTTTCTCATTCCTTTGTCATGCTGATTTTGTTAAATCTTGAAATTTGACTTAAAAAAATATGAGCAGTATAAGTTTAATAATAGTAGCAACATCAAAAATAATAATAGAAATCATATGACACTTTAAGTTTTTTAACTCAGTTTACAAATCTTAACTGTTTTTATGCTTAAAATAATACTCACCATATTAATAAACATAAGGCAGAGAGTATGGCTTACATCAGATTTTCTTCATTCCAGGTCCTGGTTCTATCTATGCTTTCACTTGACACAATTTTTACCAAGAGTAGTGCTGAGAAATACAAACAGGACTTGAATGCTGATAGATTATTTTCTTAATTATAACAATGTCACAAAAAAAAGAGTTCTGAAAAGAAATTTGAAAGACAAATGTAATATTATCTCTTTAGAACACGGATGCTTAACCACAATAAAAACTGTTATTAAAATGTCTATTTTACCTTTAAGTAAGTTTCCTGAAGTGGTTAAGTGAAATCCTGGATTGATGATGTACATACATTTACCCTAGGGAAATGGGGGAGGAGGAAGTAGGGATTATATCCTGAGCTATTAATCTCAGAAGGATTTGGAGTGGGGGGAGGGTAAGAGAGGGAGAAATGATTTCTATAAACTATTTTCTGCATTTACATTAAGAATATTATATATTTTATTATTATTTTCATTACTACTGTAAAGATCTTTTCCTTCTCTCTGATATTAAAAGCAATATCTTATTTTTATTTATTTGCCTTACTTTAAAGTACCCAGGATGCTTTATCAAATATTTTTAAAGAACCTTAGAGCACTGAATTCTGACAAATATGTAATATCAATAAGATAGCCTCACAAATCTTGAGTCCCTTATGTTTGCTTGTAATGGACACTATTGATTTTTTTACCTTAAGGCAAGTTCAGAGGGTTAAGCCCTTGTATTTCCATGTCATAAATCACTGTAGTATTTCCTCCTTTGAAACAGACATTTTCACAGTCGATTTAAAAATGTGTTTGTGTATGTATTAGGACAAGTGTCCTGATTTTTTTTTGCATAATTTGGTCTTGGAATAAACTTAGTTTGGAGTAATTAGGGATTCCATGAAGTGAAATGATAAATAGATAAGAAGAAAAGAATCAAGCTTTCAATTTTTCTACACCACATTTCTGACCATCATAGTCTTAAAGCACAGTAAATAATAGAGATCATTTGAAAGTCAATGGAAATGTTTATACTGTTTGAAAGATATTTATTAGTATAAATCCAGAAGCTACAGTTCCTCATAATAAGCACAACAAAGCCAAGAAGGTAGAGAAAAACCTTGGAGAACAGTCAAAACAAAATATACAAAGCTCTTTCACACAAGTGTAATGTGTTCCCTCAACTTCTTATCCAGAGGAAAATTCAAAGTCTACACAAAGGAACAGATTCTACAAATGTATTATAAAGCAAACATTAAAAAAATCTCAGAAACTCTTAGGAATGGAAGTTTCTTACCCCAGGATCCTTCCTATCAACTTTTTAAAATATTTCAATAACAATTTCAGTATAAGTGGTTTCGTTTGTAATCCTATGTGCTTTATATTATATTTTTGAAAAAATATTTTAAATTATTCCAAAATAAGTACATAGACTTTATCATTCTGTTAAAGAAGTCCAAACCCTTTATGAGACTACAAAAACATTTGAGAATTTAAGCATGGATTTAAGAATGTGTGTATATATTTATATATGTATGTTCTTCTGTACACATATATACATATATATATATATATATATATATATATATATATATATACAAAAATAAGAAGAAAAAATGATAAGAACTTCCTTGGAAAGTATGAGGTATTTCAAACTTATTGATGAGTATGCTTACTGAGGATAAAAGCTAGTATTTGGTAACCTGTGATCAACAATAGGACAAGAGAACAGGTTACCTGATAGAATAATATAGACTTTTACTTGTTCACCAAGGGTGAACTTTGTGAAGTGATAAGAATGTAAATGGAGCACTAGTATAATATTGAGATTTGGAGAGATTAGAGGTTGTAGTGAGAGGAAAGAATATGCTTGATGGAGTAAGAGACAAGATAAAATGAAAAAATGTAAGAACATGGATAGCAAAAATAAAAATAAAGGGTATGGGACTTCTGGCCAAGATGGCAGAGAGAAGACAGGCAAGGTTTCTGCCTTCCCCTCAGTAAATAATATGAAAGAAACCTCTTAACAGAAATCCTATCAACAAAACCCAGAAAGAGAAGCTAAGAGAAGAACATCTACAAAAAAAGGTCTGTCTCCTGGGATCATGGGTGAACTGGGGGCAAAGAACAGAGAGCCATGGAAGTGGGGTGAAAGCTAGAGTAAGCTAAAATCAGTTGCAGAGGCTTTGACCATGGAAATCGGGGTCCAAGGCCACGGAGACTTTGGCTGTGGAAGCCCCAGCACAGAGAGTTGCAGAGTGCTGCTGGACATAGATCACCTTGGCTAGGATCTTGAGCTCCATACTTTCAACAGGGTCCTCTTCCCAGAACAAACACCTCAAGGCTCCAGTGTGGGCAGAACAAAGGGAGATTAACATTCTCACCCCAGGGCACAAACCATATTGTTCAAGGATAATTCAGATCCTACTGCAGGCCCTCACCCCCAACAGGCCTAGGGAGAGGGCCCCAAATCAAGGCCACAGACACTCCAAAGAAAGCAACCCGCACCCCCTCCTGGCCAATTCACTTAGAGTTACTAAGCCAAGTGAGCAAAACCTGTAAGGACTTTAAAAAACAAACCTCTGCAAGCTAGCCCCTCCCCCAACAAAAATCCTAGAAAAAATGAAGGAAGGCCAAGAAGAAAGAGGGGTCCATAAGAAACCATCCCTATCTCAAAGGGATCTAGAACTTCTGAGGAGAGTATGATTAGGTGTCCAATCTAGAAAGACTTCCTAGAAGGAATAAGGAAGGAGTTTAAAAATCAATTGGAAAAACTGGAACTGGAACTCAAGAGAAAATTAACACCTTGCAAAAGAGAATTATCATCTGGCAACAAGAAAAAAATCTTTGGAAAATACAAAAAGATTGGACAAATACAGAAAAAAAATAATTCTCTCAAATCCTCAATTGGGCAAAAGCAAAAGCACAACAATTCTCTCAAAACTACACTTGGGCAAATAGAAAACTCCTTCAAAAATAGAATTGACCAATTGGAAAAGGAGTTAGTTGCAAAAGGTAAATGCAGAAAATTCTTCTCTAAAAAAAGTGGAATCTGTAGACAACTAATGACTTCATGAGACAAGAATCTGTTAAACAAAAACAAAAAAAAAATCAAAAAAGTAGAAGAAAATGTAAAATAACACATCAACAAAACCATTAACCTGGAGAATAAAACCAGGAGAGACAATCTAAAAATCATTGGGTTTACTTAAAACATAGAAGGGGGAAAAAAAAGCCTGGACTTAATATTACAACATTTAGTGATGAAAAACTGATCTGATATTATGTAACCAAAGGGCAAAATAGTTATTGAAAGAATATATCACTCCCCTCTGGAAAAAGGATCCCCAAATGAAAACACTAAGGAATATTATGGCTAAATTCCTGAACTATCTGATAAAAGAGAGAATCCTGCAAGCAGCCAGAAAGAGTAAAATTAGATACTAATGAGGCACAGTAAGGATTACACAGATTACATCTCAGGCAGTTGTCAGGGGATATATTATATCTTTAAATGCTTACATGAATAAATTGGAGAAAGAGAAAATCAATGAACTAAATATGCCACCAAAAATTATAGAAAGAATAAATAATAAACCACCAATTAAATATCAAATTAGAAATTCTAAAAATTTCAAGGAGAAATTAATAAAATGGAAAGTAAGAAAACCATTGAATTAATAAATAAAACCAAGAGTTGGTTTTGTGGAAAAAAACCTGATAAACTTCTGGTTAATTTGACCAAAAAAAACAGAAAGTAGAAAAGCAAATTATCAGTAACATAATTGAAAAAAGTGAACTCACCATGAGTGAGGAGGAAATTAAAGTAAAAATGCAGTATTATTTTGCCTAATTGTATGCTAATAAATTTGATATTCTAAGTGAAACTAAAGGCAATAGTCTTTGGTCTATTTTCTAACTCCCCAGTTCTTTCTCTGGATACAGTTGGTATTCTTTATTGCAGATAGTTCAAAATTGTCACTGATTGCTGCACTGAAGAAATGAGCAAGTCCATTAAGATTTAGCATCACCCCCATGTTGCTGTTAGGATGTACACTGTTCTTCTGGTTCTGCTCATCTGACTCAGCATCAGTTCATGCAATTCCTTCCAGGCTTCCTTTGCCATCACAAACTGGGCTGCTATGAATATTTTTGTTTTTACCCTTTTTTCATAATCTCTCCAGAGTATAGACCCAGTAGTGGTATGACTGGATCAAAGGGAATGCACTTTTTTGTTGCCCTTTGGGCATAATTCCAAATTGCTCTGCAGAAATATGGGATGAATTCACATCTCCACCAACAATGTATTAGTTTTCCAGATTTCCCACATCCCTTCCAACATTGATCATTGTCCTTTCTGGTCATTTTGGCCAATATGAGAGGTATAAGGTGGTATCTCAGAGATGCCTTAATTTGCAATTCTCTAATAAGAAATGATGTAGAGCAATTTTTCAAATGACTATGGATTGCTTTGATTTCTTCAACTGTAAATTGCTTTTGCATATCCTTTGACCATTTGTCAATTGGGGAATGGCTTGTTTATTTGAAAATTTGACTCAATTCTCTGTATATTTAAGAAATGAGTCCTTTGTCAGATATACCAGTTGTAAAAATTGCTTCCCAATTTACTACATTTCTCTTGATCTTGTTTACAGTGGTTTTGTCAGTGCAAAAGCCTTTTAATTTAATGTAATGAAAATTGTCTGGTTTGTTTTTAATGATGTTCTCCATCTCTTCTGTAGGCATAAACTTCTTCCCTATCTATAGATCTGACATGTAAACTACTAAATGTTTTTCTAGTTTGCTTATAATATTGCTTTTTATGTTCAAATCCTATATCCTATTTGACCTTATCTTGGTATAGGGTGTGAGGTGAGTTCTAATCTAAGTTTCTTCCATACTAACCTCTAATTTTTCCAACAGTTTTTATTGAAGAGAGTTTTTATCCCAATAACTGGACTCTTTGGGTTTTTCAAACAGCAGATCACTATAATCATTTCCTGCTATTGCACTTAGTCTATTCCACTGATCCACCACTATTTCTTAGCCAATACCAGACAGTTTTGATGACTGATACTTTATAATATAATCTGAGACCTGGGAATGCTAAGCCACCTCCTTTTGTACTTTTTGTCATTGAATCCCTGGAAATTCTTGATTTTTTATTTCTTCATATAAGTTTACTTACAGCTTTTTCTAATTCATTACAGTAATTTTTTGGAATTTTAATTGGTAGGGCAATAAACCTGTAGTTTAGTATTGGTATAATTGTTATTTTTATTATATTAGCTCAACTTCTCCATGAGCAGTTGCTGTATGCCCAGTTATTTAAATATGATTTTATTTGTGTGAGAAGTGTTTTGTAATTGTTTTCAAAAAGTTTTTGAGTCTGCCTTGAGAGGTAGACTTCCAGGTATTTTATATTGTCTGAAGTTACTTTAAATGGGGTGTCTCTTTCTAGCTCTTTCTGCTGTATTTTGCCAGTCGTATTTAGAAATGTTGATGATTTATGAGAGTTTATTTTATATCCTGTGACTTTCCTAAAATTGCTAATTATTTCTAGTAGTTTTTTAGATGATTTTTTAGAATTCTCTAGGTATAGCATCATGTCATCTGCAAAGAGGTTCTCTTTTTTTTAGGTTTTTTTTGAAAGGCAAACAGGGTTAAGTGGCTTGCCCAAGGCCACACAGCTAGGTAATTATTAAGTGTCTGAAACCAGATTTGAACCCAGGTACTCCTGACTCCAGGGACAGTGCTTTATCCATTGCACCACCTAGCCGTCCCTTCTTTTTTACTTATTGCTGAAGCTAGCATTTCTAATACAATATTGAATAGTAGTGGTAATAATGGGCATTCTTGCTACACCCTTGATCTTATTTGGAATGCCTCTAGACTATCCCCATTGTATATATTGCTTATTGATAGTTTCTGATAGATACTGCTTATTATTCTGAGGAACAATCCATTTATTCCTATACTCTCTAGTGTTTGGAGTAGGAATGGATGCTATATTTTGTCAAAACGTTTTTCAGCATCTATTGATATGATCATATCATTTATGATAGGTTTGTCATTGATAAAATCAATTATACTAACATTTTTGCTAATATTGAACCAACCCTGCATACCTGGGAAATCATACTTAATAATAATATATTAGCTTAGTGATAACTTCTTGTAATCATTTTGATAAGATTTTATTTATGATTTTTGCATGTATATTGATCAGGGAGATAGGTCTATAATTTTCTTTCTCTGTTTTAACTCTTCCTGGTTTAGGTATCATCACCATGTTGGGGTCATATAAAGAGTTAGGCAGAGTTCTGTCTTCACCTATTTTTCCAAAGAGTTTATATAGAATTGGAAACAATTTCTCCTTAAATGCTTGACTGAATTCACTTGTGAATCCATCTGGCCCTGGAGATTTTTTCTTAGGGAGTTCAATAATGGCTTGTTGAATTTCTTTTTTCTGATATAGGGTTATTAAGGTTTTTAATTTCCTCTTCATTGAATCTGAATTGAATTATATTTTTGCAAATATTCATCCATTTCCCTTAGATTGTCAAATTTGCTGGCATAGACCTGAACAAAATAATTCTGAATTATGATTTTAATTTCTTCCTCATTGGTGGTGAGTTCACCTTTTTCATTTTCGATACTAGCAATTTGGTTTTCTTCTTTCTTGTTTTTAAACAAATTCACCAGAATTTCATCAATTTTATTTTTTTCATAAAACCAACCCTTGGGTTTATTTGTTAATTCAAAAGGGTTTTTTGCTTTTGATTTTGTTAATTTCTCCTTTAACTTTTAGGGTTTCTAATTTAGTATTTAATTGGGGGGGTTAATTTCTTTTTTCTCTAATTTTTAGTTGCATATTTACTTCATTGATTTCCTCTTTCTCTAATTTACTCATGTAAGCATTTAAAGATATAATATGTCCCCTGACAGTCACTGTGAATGTATCCCATAGGTTTTGGTATGTCATTTAAAAATTGGCATTACCTAGGATGAACTAATAAATGTTTTCTATAATTTGTTGCTTGATCCACTCATTCTTTTAAATGAGGTTATTTAGTTTCCAAGTAGTTCTGGGTCTATATAACCCTGGTCCTATATTGCACATGATTTTTATTGCATTATGATCTGAGAAATATGTATTCACTATTTCTGCCTTTCTGCAATTGATCATTAGGTTTTTATGCTCTAGTGCATGGTCAATTTTTGTGTATCATGTGCTGCAGAAAAAAAAAAAGTATATTTCTATCTTCATACAGTTTTCTCCATAAGCCTATCATATATAGGTTTTCTAACAATCTATTTACCTCCTTAACTTCCTTCTTATTTATTTTATGTTTCAATTTATCTAAATATGAGAGCAGGAGGTTGATGTATTACACTAATAGAGTTTTGCTGTCTATATCTTTCTGTAGCTCTTTTAACATCTCCTCTAAGAATTTGGATGCTTTACCATTGGGTGCATAAATATTTAGTATTGACATATCTTTGTTGTCTATGGTACCTTTTAGGAGGACATAGTTTCCTTCCTTATCTCTTTTAAAGCTATCTCTTTTTTGCAGTTGCTTTGTCTGAAATAAGGATTACCACCCCTGCTTTTTTCACTTCAGCTGAAGGGAAATTATTTTGCTCCAAACTTTCTGTATATGTATCTCTCTGTTTCAAATGAGTTTCTTGTAAGCAGTGTATTGTAGGATTATGGTTTTGAATGCAGTCTTCTATTCACTTATGTTTTAAGGGAGAGTTCATCCCATTCACATTCAAAATTATAATTACTCTTTATTGCCCCCCCATACTATCGTCATTCTTTTTGTATTTTTCCCATTTTTCCTTTTCTCCATATTCCCCAGTATTTTGTTTCAGAATACAGCCCTCCTATTTTATCCTCCTCTCTTTTCTTTCCCCTTTCCCTTCCCCCTTTTCCCTTCCTTCTGTTAGTTCCCACTTTTCTCCCCCGCCCCATCCGCCCTCCCCTTTTCCCCTTTTAATACTTGAAAAATGAGATAAGTTTCTTAACTTGACTGAGTGTGTACAGGTTAGCTTTAAGCCAAGTCTGATGAGGTGAAGATTCAGATGGTTCTCACCTCCTCCCTTCTTCCCTTCTATTATAATAGGTCTTTCATAAGTCTTAATGTAATAAGATTTATCCCATTCAATCTCCTCCATCATCCTGCCTCCTTACTGTCCCCCCTTTTAAGGGGGTATTGTTTTTAAATCATTCTGTCTGAGTGAAAGAAAAGTTATGGGTGTCCATCACTTCTGGCTAAGTATTTTTTTCTCTGAGAGACTTACAATTCTAGAGACTTATTAGAGTCTTTCTCTCAGGGAGGGATTTAGCAGTTTTATCTTATTGGGTAGTGTTTTTTTTTTCCTTTACCTTTTTCTTTACCTTTTCATGTGTCTCTTTAGCCTACTGTTTGATGTCCAAATTTTCTATTTAGCTCTGGTCTTTTCATCAGGGAATCCTGGAAATCTTCCATTTCATGAAATGTCTATTTCTTCACCTTGAAGAAAAGGCTCAGCTTTGCTGTATAGTGGATTCTTGGCCACATTCCCAGCTCCTTTGCTCTTCAGACTATCTCATTCCAGGACCTTCGATCCCTTAATGTTGATACAGCCAGGTCCTGTGTGATCCTTACTGTGGCTCCTTGGTATTTAAATTGTTTCTTTCTGGCTGCTTGCAGTATTTTCTCTTTTATCTGACAGCTCTTGAGTTTGGCCACAACATTCCTTGGTGTTTTCATTTTAGGATCTCTTTCCAGAGAGATCAATGTATTCTTTCAATAACTATTTTGCCCTCTGGTTCCATGATAGCAGGGTAATTTTCCATTACTAAATCTTGTAATATTAAATCCAGGATTTTTTCTCTTCAATATTCTCAGGACATCCTGTAATTCTCAGGTTACCCCTTCTGGATTGGTTCCTGAGGTCAATGGTTTTGCTGATGAAGTATTTTATATTTTCTTCCAGTTTTTTGATCTTTTGATTTTATTTTACAGAATCTTGTTGTCTCATGAAGTCATTAATTTCCATCAGTTCCATTTTTTTTTAGAGAAGAATTTCCTTCATTTACCTTTTGCATCTCCTTTTCCAGTTGGTCAATTCTATTTTGTGAAGGTGTTTTCTATTTGCCCAAGTATAGTTTTGAATCATTTTCTTTTTTGCATTTTTCTTGGTGCAAGGTGTTAATTTTCTCTTGAGGTCTTTTCCCAATTTTTCCATTTGATTTTTAAACTTCTTCCTGATTTCTTCAAGGAAGTCTTTCTGGGCTGGATACTAATTCATATTCTCTTCAGAAGTACTAGATCTCTCTGGGTTAGAATCTATTTCTTCTTCTTCTAAGTATTTCTCCATGGGCCCCCTTCTCACTGGCCTTTCTTTATCTTTCTAGGATCTTGTGTTGGGGGGGGCTGGCTTTCAGAAGTTCGCTTTTTAAGATCCTAGATGCTTTGTTTATTTGGCTTAGTAATTCCAAGGGTAGGCCAGTATGGAGCATTGGTTACTTTCTCTGGAGTGTTTGAGGCTCTCAGCAGCAATGTGCTGAACCCTGGGGGAGGAAGTTATTCTCTCTTTTGTTTGAGTGAGCTCCATTGCCCACACCTGAGCTTGAAGGCATGGGGCATTGTTTATTGTTTGTTGAGTGAAAGGGCTTCCCTGAAAACTCACCCCTGCCCCAGGTCTTCTCCCTCTGGCCAAAGATTCTGTGGCTAAAGTTGGACCTCACACCTTCCACTCACCAAAGTCCCTGCAGCTGAGGCTAGTCTGCTGGTTTTCCCCAGCTGCTGGCCCTGGCTGACCTTCTGCTCTTGCCTCCCAATTCAACCACAGTTCTCTGAGACAGACCTTGTTGGTAAGTGTTCTTCTCCTAATTTCTCTTTCAGTGTTTTGTCAATCGAATTTCTGTTAAAAAAGTTTCTTTCATGTTATTTTTGAGGGGAAAGAGGAGCACTTAATAGAGTGCCTGTCCTTTCTCTGCCATCTTGGCTGGAAGTCTGCCATTAGAAGTTTCAAGCATGATCTTTTGGGTTTCTCATCTGTCCAAACTACCTTGTTGTTGTGTACTAAGAGTGTCCAGAAGTCTGCCTTGTAGGTAGCAATAGCACAACATGTTAGTCCCATGCTCCTGACTAGAAGGTGGCTGAGCTTCTGGGTCTCAGTTTGCCTTTTATGGTGGGCATAATTTTGTTGAGGCCATTTTGTCATGAAGCCTAACAAAAAGATAATACATGATAAGATCCAGTCCTTCTCACGCAAGAGGCTCGTAGAACATGCCCCATTTATCCTTAAGCTGTTCAGGGTCCTAGAATCTTCAGAGAACTATTAAGCCAATGATTCAAAATCAACAGGGCAAATCCTTTCAAATTTTCTCCATATAAGCCTCTTCTTTTCCTTAAAAATATTTTTGGAGGAGTCCACTATTAGATGTTCTAGGAGCTGCTGACTGTAATCCAATTCACTAAATCTTTCCTAAAGTCCTCTCCATATCCAGGTATAAATCTGATTATGGTTCAAGATTACAGAATCACAGACTTTTAGGTATTCCCTAGAACTAATCAAGATTAGAGTAGTGTCTTGACCTTTGTTTTACCACTGGACTTCTATTATATTGGAGGAGAGAATGAAGTTGAAGGCTTTATACAGCTCTGCCTCACTTAAATTAAATTCATTCACAAGTCAAGACAGCATATCCCTTATGTAATTATTTCTCTTTGAGAACAAAGGAACAAAAAAACAATAACCCAAAAGAAATAGAAAGAATGATATCTCTGAGTCTTTTGATCTTTAATACCAGCTCCTTTGAACTTTAGACCAATAGATGCTATAACAAAGAAAGTCAAAAAACTGGATTAAACAGGAACCTTACTATAAGTTTGGGGTGATATTGTCTCACTGTATTTATGGTGCCACACTGATAATAATTTGCTCAAATTTTAAGAGCTTAAATTTATTATTTATAGCCCAAATCTGATCTAATAATTAATTAAATGTATTTTTCAAATCAACAAAAGAGTCATAGATTCAGGAAGATATTAATAAATTCTTTAACAAGTTTATGCAAATATAACTTTTGTTTCTTAATCAAAACTTACTTGGATGGATGATTGCACTAAATAAAATATAAAACACACTCTTTCATTCTTTTGATGTTCTAACTTTCTTGTTCATTACTTCAATAACAAGCACAAAAAAACTATGTACATGAGAATCACATAGAAATGAATTATGGCATTCAGGCTTAAATCCACTTTGCCCATTAAACAGCAAATGAGACTGTTCTCATCTATATTTCAATATCCTCTATTTGTGGGAATTACAGATTTCATCATTGCCATTAAGTATAGTGAATGGAAGTGATATTGTGCTGTAGATGGTGAGTAGCTTTTCTTGAGTTACATAGTATGTGAGACAGAAGAAATTGGGTTTAAATTGTAGCCAATGAGAATTAAATTAAGAGATTAAAATGAACTTTTAAAAAATTAATTCTCAGAATGCATGGACCAAGAAAGAGGTCTCTGTAGATATTCAATGAAAGACATATTTCACAAGGATTCATGTATAATCTTGAGTCAGAGACAGATTAGATGACCACTCAAATGCCATTTGATATTTTTATGTAATATTCATATGAAATAACTTTTAATTAATAGAAGTCTTAAAACCTCATAAAGTCCCAATTTTCAACCATCCATCCTGCCCTATATTCTGTTTTGCTTTTTTCAAATGTACCAAAAGGATACAGGAAAGTGCTTTCAAAGGTGGCTAATTTCAAAGCTACATAGGAAAAGGAAAATCATCTCACCTTCCTCCAGTTCTTCCTGTTTCTAAATATTTGGTCAACAGAACCTGGAAATTTTAGCTCAGTATCTAGGGTAGCAAGTACGGTAAATTTTTCTGCCTCCTGAGTATAAACCCATGGCAAATTCAGAGTTTTGTGACTTGTTCATTTTTGATCTGCAGTTGCAGCTGCACTCCTAGGTATAACAATCAGGAACAGTGAATACTTAAAGCATTGTCTGAAAGAACCAAAGAGAGACTGTTAAGAAAAAAGAGAGCCATAATTTGCCATTTTAGAAAACTCACCAGCGGTCATAAACTGATATGATGATTATGCTATTTTTATAATACTTTAATGTTTGATATTTCATTTGTTCCTCACAACAATCTTCTGAAATATATGATTTTATTATCTATATTTTAAACATTTGGAAACTGAGGCAGACAGAGGTTAAGTGATTTCCTGAGCTAGTGACTGAGTTTGCATTAGAACTCAGGTCTCCTTAATTTGAGGGGTAACACTATCCATTACACTTCATATGAATATTGTTATATTCAAAAAGACAGTCCTAGGTAAAACTCTGAAGTAGACTTAGTTTATTCACTTTATCCTAATTATAAGAAAGAAAGATTTTATAAAGTAACTCACCATAAATTAATGTTAGCAAACTTAGTAGTATAATATTCTACACTTCTCCAACATTGATACAATTCCATTCAAATTCATTTTATAGGGAGAATAATGAGTAATAAAAGTAAATCAATTGCTAATGGCATAATTTTAGATATCAATTACCTTCCTGTGAAGGAAACACATTTGAATTGTATTTCTTACTGGCACCATATCTGCAATACATTACTGCAACTAGAATTTTCCTAAATATTGGAAGAGGCATGCCAAGTTTTAAAGTTGAATATCTGATTGAAACCAATTTTTCTAATGTCTTCACAGCCTCATCTATGATATGACATGACTTATATATGTCTAAATTGTGTGGATAGATTTGGCATAATAACTTTCAGTACAATAGGGATGAAGATTACATATAGGCCTATTAGTTTAATCAAGAAATAATGTTAATGTGAGTTCATATACAAGCTTCATACAATTTAGATTGGAAGGAAGGACCCAAAAGAAGCGATGTTCAAAAATGGAATAAGTTACCTTTGAACTTAATTTCAACCACCAATAGAGTTTCAGCAAACACTAGTTAAATGCTTGCCAGATATGGTAAAGATAAGGTTAGTAACAAAACTCTTTGCCTATAATCTCTTTTAGAAGCTATTACTAATGAATCTTCCTTATTCATTAGTATATCACTCCACTGACAAAAGCTTTCAAATGGTACCCTTTTTACCAAATAAAATTAAAAAATAAAATTCAATGCTTAGCATAATGAATGTTTAACAAATGATTCTTTTTATTCATTTGATTCATTCTTTTTAGTTTATTTTTCAAGATCTTCCTCAAACTGGCACCAATAACTTTGGAAATTTATCTCATGCAGAGAACTTCTGGGGGGGCAGAGCCAAGATGGTAGAATAGAGGAAGTACTTAGACAAGCTCTCCCAATATTCTTCTCCAAACAACTTAAAATGTTTCAAATCTAATTCTGGAGTTCCATAGCCAACAAAGAATCAGGGTGAGACATTCTTCCAATCCAAGAAAACTGAGGAAGTTGGAAGGCGAGATCTGTTACACATGAGAGACTGGCCCAAAGCCCACATGGATACATGACTATGATGGGACAAAGTGATGGTGAGAGAGGCAGCAACAGCTTCAGAAGCAGTAGTAGGACCTGGCAATTGATCAGAAAGAGATTGCAGAGAACCCTTGCCTTGCCAGTGGACATAGGACCAGGCACTATTTCACAGCAGTATTGTCCATACCCATTTCTGGGTCAAATTTTAAGAATGGAGGAGAGAAATTTTAGTCAAGAAGGAGCAAAAGGCCCTGAGAAACAATAACAATCCCAGTCCCAAAGGAGCCAGGACCCTGAGGAGCACTATTTATTGCAATCCCAAGGGATCAAGGGTCCTAATTAAGACTATAGTGCAGAGTAGTGCCTATACCTCTTACCACATCACACCAATTTAGAAGCACTGAAAATCCCCAGAACTCACTCAGAAAACAGCAGTACAAAAGAGCCTCAAGCTTGGAATACCTAATTCTTTCCTGATGCTGGGATCAGAGTTTAACTTGATCACAAATTTCAAAGTCAAAAAATATACTTCAAACCTGTGTGGAAGCAACCCATGTGACAGAGAAGATCAAAACAAAAGAAAATAATGATGTCAAAATAATTATAAGTAAAAGCTTTAAGAGGCAAAAAAGTAACAGGACATAAGCTCAACAAGAATTCCTGAAGAATCAAAATGCTATTAAAATTAATTAAGAGTGCTAAAGGAAGAATTAGGTAAACAAATGAGAGTGAGGGAAGAAAACTATGAAAAGAAAAATAAAAGCCTGGTAAGGTAAAAAAGGTCAAAATGGGTACAGGATTTAGACATAAAAGATACTATTATAAGCAAATTAAGAGAACCATAAAAAGTTTACCTGTCAGATCAATGGAGAGGGAAGCAATTTATGACCAAAGAAGAGATAGAGAACATTACAAAAAAACAAACTAGATAATTTTGATTACATCAAATTAAAAAAGTTTTGCACAAACAAAATCTCTGCAACCAAGATCAAAAGGAATGTGGTAAAATTGGAAAATAATTGTTACAATAGCATTTTTAACAAAGGATTCATTTTTAAATTATGTAGAAAACTGAGTCAAAATTAAAAAAAATCATTCCTCAATTGACAAATGATCAAAGGATATGCAAAGGTAATTCTCAGACTGAAAAATCAAAGCTATCTTTAGTCATTTGAAAAATTGTTCTAAATCATTATTAATTAGAAAAATGATTAAAAATTAAAGCATCTCTGAGGTACCACCTCACTCCTCTCAAATTGGTCAATATGACCAGAAAGAAAATCATCCTAGGGGTGACTAGGTGGTGCAGTGGATAAAGCACCAGCCCTGGAGTCAGGAGTACCTGGGTTCAAATCCGGTCTCAGACACTTCATAATTACCTAGCCTTGCAAAAAATAAAAAAAGAAAATCATCCTTTGGAGGGGATGTGGGAAATCTGGAACTTTAATGCATTTTTGGTAGAGTTGCGAACTGATCCAACTTTTCTGGAAAGCAATTTGGAATTATGCCCAATGGCAATAAAAATGTGCATACCCTTTGATCAAGCAACACCTCTACTAGGTCTTGTATCCTGAAGAGATCATAAAAAAGGTAAAAAGCACACATATACAAAATTATTCATAATAAATTCTTTTCATAGTGGCAAAGAATTGGAAATTAAGAAAATGCCCATTATTTGGGGAATGATTGAACAAATTGTCATAAATGTATTTGATGGAACACTATTTTTCTATAAGAAATTACAAGGGATGGAATTTCAGAAAAGACTGGAAAGACTTGCATGAACTGATGCTGAGTGAAATAAGCAGAACCAGAAGGACATTAGACATACTAACAATAACATGGGGTGATGATTAACCATGATGGACTTGATGATTCCTTCGATACAATCATCAAGGGACAATTTTAAGGACTTGTGATGGAGAATGCCATCCATATCCAGAGACAGACTCTGGAGTTTAAATGAAGACCAAAATTTATTATCTTCAATTTTTGAAAGTCATCTTATGTATTATGTAATTCTGTTATCTCTAATGTTTCTTTCTTCCTTTTGAATATGATTCTTTTCTCACAATATGTTCAATTTTAATCTGCATTTATCATGCTCACAAATGTAAAACCTACATCAAATTATCTTCCATTGAGTGGGAGGGTGAAGGGAAGGAGGGAGAATAATTATAAAGCTCAATACTTTACAAAAGAAATGATTAGTAAACACTACCATTTTATGTAATTGGAAAAACAAATATAATATCTATCTAATAATAATAAGTTTAGAAAGAGAGGCACAAAAATACTGAAGAAATATTTTAAAGACTAAATGGAAAAAGAAGTACAAATGCTCACTGCAAAAAAGTAAATTCCTTAAAAATTAGACCTGAGCAAGAAAAAGCTAATGACTTCATAAGAAACCAAGAAACAAAAACGAAGTAAACAGAAGAATATGTAAAACAATTCAAAACATTAACTGAGTAGAAAAATCAAAGAGAAAAATATAAGAATTACTGGACTACGTAAAAGTCAAAATCAAAGAAAGATCCTCAATATCATAGATCAAGAAATTGTAAAGTAAAACTGCCTCCAATATTCTAAAACCAGGGAGTAAAGTAAAAAATGGAACAGTTCACTGATCATTTCATGACAATAAGATAGCGAAATGAAAATGGTGGAGCAACAATCTGGATGTCAAAAAGATTTAACAATAAATTCATTAAAGGAGTAAAGAATTTGGAATATGATATTCCAGAAGGCAAAGGAGGTAGGATTACAACCAAAAATAACTTGTTCAGAATAATTGAATATAATCCTTTAAGAAAATAATAGATATTTAATAAAATGGAGGACTTCCAGGAATCTCTGATAAAAGAACAGAGTTGAACAGAAAATCTAACTTTCAAATAGGAGACTTAAGAGAAGCGTGAAAAGATAAACATGGAAAGGGAATTAATAAAATTAAACTATTTACAATTCTATATGGGAAAATGATATACATATACATGCATGTAATATATATATATATGTAAAACTTTAAAGAATTTTATTATTATTATTATTAGGGCAGTTAGATACTACATAAACAGAGTGTGCAGTGCATATACAGAGAGTACAATCAAATATGTTGGAATGATAGAAAAAAAAGAATAGTTGAGAAAAGGGGATATCCCCTGGGTCAAAGGGGAAGAGGAAAAATTATAAAAGAGATGCATAAGGAATACTTTTACAATGAGGGGGAAAGTAATGCAGAGACAGGCAATGCTAGAATCCCATTCTTATCTAAATTGGTTCAAAGATGGGGAAAATAAATACAAATTCATTCCCAATTAATTGAGCATAGAAATCTATTTTAACTAGAAAGTAGGAAGGAAAGGGGATGAGAAAGAAGAGAGTGATAAAAGGGGAGGACAATTAAAGGAAGGCAGTGATCAGAAGAAAAATCAGGGAAAAAAAGATTTTACATTAGGGACCAGAAAGAGAGAGAGTCAGAGAAAGTGAGATAGACAGACAGATGAACAGAGAGATGGAGGGAAAGATAGACAGACAGAGAACAATAAACAGAAGAGAATTAGATGGAAGGAAATGCATGATTATTAATAATAGCCATGAATATGGAATAATTTTATCCATAAATTGGAAACAAATAGCAGAATAGATTAGAAAATAGAATTCAACAATTTATTTTTACATGAAAAACCCTTGGAAGAAAGAGACATTGAAAGATTTAGAATAGGGGGCTGATGTAGAATCCATTAGGCTTCAGTTAAAAATTAAAAAAGGGCAGGGGTAGCAATCATGATTTTGGACAAAACAAAAGCAAAAATAGACTTAATTTAAAAAGATAAGCAGAGAAAGTATATTTTTCTAAAGGTTACCATAAACTATGAAATAACACAATGATAAACATACAAGTATCAAATGAAACAACATGCAAATTCTTGAAAAATTTAATGAATTAGAGGAAGATATAGACAGTAAAATTACACTACTGGTGGACTTCGAACTTCCTTTCTACCAGCTAAATAAATTGAACCATAAAATAAATAAGAAGTTCAAGAAGTAGATAGACTCTTAGAAAAATTAGATATGATAGCCCTCTGGAGAAAAAAATGAATAGGAATTGAAGAGTATGCATTTTTCTCAACTTGCATGATTCCTTTACTAAAAAAAAGTACATAAAAAACATCACATTAGTGATTAGTACATAAAAACATCACAACCAAATTAAGAAAAGAAGCAATATTAACTGAGACTTTTTCAGACCATAATACAATATAAATTACATTTAGTAAAGTGCCATAAAAGCACAGATAAAAATTAAGTGGAAATAAATAATCTAATCTAGAATAATTAGTGGCTCAAAGAATAAATCATAGAATAATAAGCAATTTCATTAAAAAATGACAATGAGACAACCTGCCAGCATTTGTGTGAATATAGTCAAAATAATGCTTGAGAACTAATTTATATCTCTGAATTCATATAACAGGAAAGTGGAAAAGAACAGATCAATTATTTTGGCATGTAATTTAATAAAAACAGAAAAAAAGAACAAATTTTAAATTCCCACTTAAATACCAAAATGAGATCAATAGAGTTTAGAGGAAAAAAATGACCTAATAAATAAAGGTAAGAACTACTTTTATGAAAAAAATCAATAAAATAGATGAGCCATGGATTAATGTAATTTTAGAAAAGAAGAAAACCAAATTACTAGAATCAAAATGAAAAGTCAGAATGCACCAATGATTAAGATGAAATTAAAAAATTATGAACTATTTTGTCCAATTATATGCCCATAAAACACACTCTCCAAATGACTCCAAATATTTTTTAAAAAACAAACCACCCAGATTAATAGAAAAGTAAATATTTTTAAAAACCCTATTTTCGAAAAAGAAATTGAAGAAAAATTAAATTAACTCCCTGAGGAAAAAAAATCCCAAAAGATGGATCAAAAGTGAATTCTACTCCAAGTTTATGAAATAATTAATCTAAGACAATGCAAGCTATTTGATGAAACAAGTTGATAATTTTTAATGCTTTTTTGTAACACAAGTATAGTTTTGATACCTAAAACATGAAGAGCAAAATCAGAGAAAGAAAAGTATAGACCTATTTCTTTTCAGTGTAAAAATCTTAAATAGAATACTAACAGAGTTTACAGCAATATATTACAAAGTCAGATACTATAACCCAGTGGGATTTAAATCTGGAAGGAAGATGTACTTCAATAGCAGGAAAAAAATTATAAGCATAACTGACTATATAAATAACAAAATCAATAAAATTCATTTGATTTTGTCAATAGTTGCGGAAAATATTTTGACAAAATACAGCACCCATTCCTCTTACAATATTAGAAAGCATAGGGATCAACAGATACTTTCTGAAAATGATTAGCAACTTTAAAAAAACAGAGAAGACAATTATAACAGGGATAAGTTTGAAGCCTTTCCAATTATATTAAGGTAAAGCAAGGATGTCTATTATAATTTATATATAAAGATATATTAAATATATATGCAAATATACATATTTAAAGACATACATGCATATATAATATATACTCAGATTTTATTTTGTAGATCATTTATTTCTTTCATGAGACATATTTTTTTTTCTCTATTGCTATTCACTGAGAAGTCATCTCAAGCAACACATATGTAAGTTTTCTTCCCCTGGGCACTCTGCTTCATAATAGGGAAATCAAACTATCATCCATTTCAAAAGTAAAATGTTATAGGAAAAGGTTAAAAAAGCAAACAAAACCAGAAGCAGAAACATGAAATGCACAAGTTTCTGACAAATATCTACTTCAGCAGCTCACCCAATCCACATAAGAAAAGATTTCAAAAAATAAAAATACAATAAAATCCTTTCTAACTCATCTCTGCAAAGAAAAAAGGAAATGTGGTGGTGGTAGTGGTGGTAGTGGTGGTAGAGGAAGAGGAGGAAATAGTAGAGATGTGAAGACACATTGCTTCTGAAGCTTTCCCTTGAATGAAACATTATTTTCTTCCTGTGCAATGAATTCTGACCAAAAGCTGCATAACATTAAGACAATCCTTGCACTAAAGTTAGGAAATATTCTGAGGGAGTAAAAGTTAACTCCTCTGCAGTCAGATCCAGACACACTTTCTCTATGAACATATATTCCAATGGGATAATCATCAAAACAATCTAATACTAGCTAAGGAATAGAATGCTGGGCAGTGGAAACATAGGTACATAATACACAGTAGTAAATGACTATAGTAATCTACTGTTTGATAAACCTAAAGATAAATGCTTTGGGGTTAAGAACTCATTTTTTTTGACAAAAATTACTGGGAATACTGGAAAGCAATTTGGCAAAAACTAGGAATAGATCAACATCTCACACTCTATACTAAGATAAGGTCAAAATAAGTACATTATTTGAACAAAAATGTGATATCATAAGTAAGTTAGAAGAGCATGGAAAAAATGTACCTGGTAATTCTATAAATGAAGAGTTGAAGAACAAATAAGATATAGAGAGGATTGCAGGAATTAAATTGGATAATTTTAATTACATGAAATTAAAAAGCGTTTACAACACAAAATCTATGCAGTCAAAAGTAGAAGGGAAAGCAGGAAACTGGAAAGCAATTCATAACAAATTTCTCTGATAAAGAATTCATTTTTCAAATATATAGAGAACTGAGCCAAATTTACAAAACTAAGAACCATTCCTTAGTTGATAAATGGTCAAAGGATATGAACAGGCAGTTTCAGAAGAAGAAATTAAATTTATCACATAAAAATGGTCAGAATAACTACTAAAAAAATAAACTTACATTAAAACAGTTTTGGACTACCACCTCTCACCTCTCAGGTTGACTAACCTGACAGGAAAAAAAATGACAAATTCCAGAGTAACTGTGAAAATACTATGATACTAATTCTGTACTTGTTCAACTATTATGTAGAATAATTTGGAACTTTATCCGAAAGATTCTAAAACTGTGTATGCTTTTTGAACCAGTAATACCACTCCCAGGTCTGTATCCCACAGAGATAAAAAAGGGGGAAAGGTCCTATTTGTAGAAAAGTATTTATAGCAGTCATTTTTATGATGGCAAAAAAGTGGTATTTGAGAGTATGCCCATTCATTTGGGAATAGATGGACAAATTGTGGCATAAGAGTCTGATGAAATTCTATTGTGTTAAAAGAATGATGAACAAGATAGTTTCAGAAAAAATCTGGTAAGACTTTTATGAAAAGTTGCAAAATGAAATGAGCAGAACCAGAAAAAACTTTGTACACAAGATCAGCAACATTGTAAGGATGATCAACTGTGAAAGACTTAGCTACATTGATCAAGAAAATGATTCAAGATAATTCCATAGGATGTATGATGAAAAATGCCATCCACTTCCACAGAGAGAACTGACTAACTCAGTGCAAATTGGAGTATATTTTCTTTTTGCTTTCTTATTTTGGGGGTATTGTTTTTTTTTCTTTGTTTTTTTTTTTTTTGCAACATGGCTAATATGGAAATGGTTTGTGATTTGATATCTACAATCTATATCATATTGCTTTCATTATCAAAGAGTGGGACAGTGCAGAAGGGAGGAAGAGAATTTAGAATTCAGATTTTCTAATATAAATGTTAAGTTTTACATGCATTTGAGAAATATTTGATGAAATAAATATATATTTTAAAAAAGAAAATAAATCCATCTTAATTACTTGTTCTTGTTAATGTACTCTATGTTATAATACAATTAGATTACCTGTCATCTCCAAATACCTTTAATACTGTCTCACTTCTGTAACTTTTCCTTATTGCCCAAAATAATTTTCTACCTTCTTTCTCTTTTGTTTGTTTGATAATTTGGGGGGGGTCAGAACAAGCATCACCTCTTTTTGCAGTCTTCTTTTGATCTCTTATACTGAAAGGAAACTATGTGTAGGGGAAGGAAAGTCAGAAAACAGGCATTTATTTAACATCTACTGTGCCAGACACAATGCTAAGATCTTTATAGATATTATCTCACTTGATTCTCACAACTCCATTGGGAAGTAAATATTATTTTTTCTTATTTTCCAGTTGAGGAAACTTGGGCAGAAAGGTTAAGTAATTTGTTCACATTGATAGTGTCTGAATCCAGATTTGAATTTAGATCTTTCTGAATTCAGGCTCAGTTCTCAATCTATTATTAGCACCTAGCTTACCTGTGGTTTTCTTTTCCTAACAGGTTTTATTGAAGTTTGTATTTTTCTGATAGATTTGCAATATTCTTTTCTGCATAATTATCTGCTTTCATGTTTTATCATTTTTTACTGGAGTGAACATTCTTTAAGGTAAATGACAGTTTTAATTATATTTTTATAAAGCTAGTTGGATAATATTACACATTATTAGTATTTAAAAATATTTTGAGGAATAAACATAAGGCACAGGTAAACTCTGGTTTTAGGAATAGACTAACAATGCATATTATTTTATTTTTCTTCCTCTAAACCTAGTAAATCAAATGTTAGTGTAGTTGAGACATTGAAAATAATAGCTTAAAAGAAAGTCTTTTCAAGTATTTCTGAATTCAATTTATTTCATTGCTATCATAAAAGATGGAATTCCTGTAAGTAATTAAAACTTTTTTTAACCAATATCAAGTAAACTAACAGTGAATGGGAAAACTCAATGTGAGTTGTGTCACCATAATAAGGTTAAGAAGATTTACTTTGGATCATCAAAGACAACAGCTTTCACAATAAAACCTGAATATGAAACTGATCTGATGAAATGTTGATCCTAACAGTTGAAATTAGGTTAGATTTTATTGCCTTTGGATAAAGATTATTGCAAGACTTAGAGAGCAAAACCATCCATAAAGAGAAAGAATTGTTGAATGAGAATTTGTTTTCCTCATAAAAAGCATAGAATCACAGAACTTGAGTTCAAGTCCAAATTGTGCTTTTCAAATAAGTTATCGAGTCAATGCTTCATTCATTGCATTTGATCAAGAGTTACATAGGATTCCATATCACAAAATTAATTGAGCCCCAGTCTTCTAGAATTTACCATCCCAAAGAGACATAAGCAAATTATAAAAACACATAAACAATAATAGCTAATATTTATGTGCAACTTTAAGTTTAACTTAATACTTTATATAGATTTTTTCTTTTGAATCAACAACCTCTTATGACAACCATGTGAGACACATACTAGAAGCATTATCACAGTTTTTATCAAGAAAGTAAGATTCAGAGCAATGACTTAGCTATAATTATTGTTAGAGATAAGATTAAGATAAATCTTCCCTAACCTAGCATCTTATGTATTAGGCTAGTCTGCCTCTCCAAATATCTAGCTACTAAACATTGTATATGTGTAAAATCACATCTAATATTGATTTTTTTGTATAATTGATTCATTCAAGTGAGGTTAATCTTTTGTTTGAACGTTTATTTCCCCCATGAAAGAGAGATGGTGTAAAAGAGGCCCAGAGACTGGGTAGGATGATAGAGTATCACTTTTCACATATCACTTTAAGAGTAGAGGAAGTGGGATTAAAAAATCTCTGAGAAAAGTAGAAGAATGCATTTGCAGTTTTGGTGAGGTTATATATACTCAGTGGGAACTGGGCAAATTATTATAACTACAATACTTGCATTGTACATGCACTTATATTGCATATAGGCAGAAAAGAGAGGCCCTAGTTTTATGTACTTTATATGATGACTTCAATGGTACTTTTCAATTCTTATCCATCTCTGTTAGATCCCTAAGAGATAATGTCAGACATTTCTGTGTATCTTTTACTCTATCTTCTTGAAATAATTATATTCTCCTTGAATTGGGTTTAAAGAAACTGGATGGAATACTTTATCATCCTTAAGACAAAAATTTATTCCAAATCAAAATATCCTGAATTTTCAATAGAATGCCTTATATAAATATATTATTTCTTCATTTCTAGTAATTCAATATCAACCTGTTTACATATGTTATCAAATATAAGGAGGAACAGGCAGCTTAGTGGCTCAGTAGCTAGCTGGGCCTAGAATCAGGAAGATCTTAGTTAAAATCTGATTAAAGACCCTGGGGAAATCACTTAATCTTTTTTTCCCATTAATCCATTGTAAAAGGAAATGGCAACCACTTCACAATCTTTGCCAAGAAAATCCTAGTGTCAGTATTCTTATGCTATGGAACACTGGCTCACAAAGAGAAGGAAACAATTGGAGGGACAGGGACAACTGCTATCTAAAAACAGATCCTGTGGACTCCAGAGCCTCAAGCATATAAATTTGTATTCTGTAATAATTGATTTTTTTAAAGTCTTAGGTTCTGACTTGTTGATATGGATTCATGGCATCCCTTGGTAAAATACCTACACTCAAATCTCAAATCTTCCTAGGAAAAATTTCCTTGATATGAATTTAGCATGGCCACTGCCTAAGAAAAACTATTGGAGCCTTTTCTATCATGAGTGGAGAGGGACACAAAGCAAAGAGTCTACACCCACTAAAAAACTTCTGAAAATAATTAAAATATTCCAGAATGCCAGTAAAAGGTGTTTATATTTTAATTTTCCCCTCAGAAGTAAATGACCATACAAGATCTGCAGAATCTGATCCCAGGTCAGAACTGTGGAATAAGGCAAGACTTGGACTCATGGAGCCTCTCATCCACCACAGTTTAAAGGACAGAAATTGCCTAACTACAGAATAATTCTAATCTAACCTGGTACAATATTATTACTCCCTCATCTCTCTCCTGTTCTTCAGTCTTTCATCTCAAACTTGCTTGTGGACATCGCAAAATGTATGCCCTATAAAATGATCATGATCATGATCATTAAGCATGATCAAAACTGAATATATAATTTTACTCAAAAATTTCTTTCTTACTAAAATGTCAGCTGCCTAGCTGTTCCTTAAAAAAACAATAGTGGTGACAGACTTCCAGGGCTGAGCCAAGATGGTGGCTCAACTCAAGATTTCAGGGAGAAACTGCAATAAAAATCTTCAATACAGGGGTAAAGGGGGAGTATAATCCCACATAGGTAGGAAAGTTGGAAAAGCAGAGCAGTTCAAGTTTGCTTCAGCAAGCCAATAGTAGAGAAGGTCAGTGGTGAGGGTACCAACTTCAGGTCAGGAGACAAAGTCAGAACCCCCAAAATACTACAGCACATAGTGGGTCTGGGATAGGCTAACCTAATGCAGGGAATAAACTACTAGTACTTGAAATGCACCAGATCCCAGTCCCTAGCACAAAAAAGCTTGGAACTATATTTTTTACTCAAAATTTTCCCTTCTTGATAGCATGTTTATTACAACTCAATTATCAAAATGAACAAAAAAATTTAAATATTGCTAACCAGAAGACAGCTGCTATTCTGATAGGGATGATATAAATGCCATCTCAGAAAGGGAACGCAATAACACAGTATCATCATGTGAAGCCTCAGATGGACTGATGAATTGGTCTCAAATCCAAAAATACCTTTTGAAAGAGTTCAAAAAGGATTTTAAAAACCAAAGAAGAGAGGAAGAAGAAAAATAGAGAAAAGAAATGAAAATCATGCAGGAGAATTATGAAAAGTTGACTGAAGAAACCAATACTTTTAAAAACAAAATTGGCCAAATAGGCAAAAAAGAATTCATCTCCTTTAAAATGGCCAACTTGAAAAGTAATATAACTCATCAAAAAATAAAATTGATAAAAAAAACACAAAGGCTAATTGAAGAAAATAAAACTCCAAAAATTAGAATTGGACAAATAGAAATGAATGACTCTCTGAGACACCATGATTACATCAAACAAAATCAAAAGGCTAAAAAAATAGAAGTGCAAAATATCTCTTAGGAAAAATGACCAACCTGGAAAATAGGTTCAAGAGAGATAATTTACAAAGTATTGGTCTACCTGAAAGTCACATTCAGAAAAAGAGTCTGAAAAATATCTTTCAGGAAATTATCATGGGAAAACTGCCTTAATATTCTAGAATAAGAAGATAAAATAGCCCTTGAAAGAATCCATTTATCATCCTCAGAAAGAGACACCAAAATAAAACTCCAAAAAATATTGTAACCAAATTTCAGAATTCCCAGCTAAAGGAAAAAGAAAAATTACAAGTAGTCAAAAAGAAACAATTTAAACACAAGAGAACTAATGTTAAGATTATGCAAGACTTAATAATGCAACACTAAATGATCAAAGGAACCTGGAATATAGAATTCTTGAGGGCAATGGATTGAATTGCAATAAAAAAAATCCTCCATCCTACAAGATTCAGCAGGGAAAAAGATGGATTTTCAATAAATTACAGGATTTTCAAACTTACTTAATAAGTTTGATCCAACCAGATCTGAACAAAAATTTGGTCTTCAAATACAAGGCTCAAGAGATATGTAAAAGGATTAACTGAAAGGGGGAAAATGTATGTCAAAAAGATTAAACTGTCTACATCCTTATATGGGAAGACAGTACTTAGAACTCCTGAGAATTGTATTTATCTTTGGAAATTTGAAATGAGCATTATTTGAACAGAAGCTGTAGGTTAAAAATTGATTATAATGTAATGATACTTTAACTCATAAGGGCTGTATTTCTATTGGGATAATTAGAGGGCTCATACTTAGAAAGGTGGTGCGAGTATATATTGATTTTAATTTGATGATGCTTATTTTCTTGAGAATTGTATTTCTAATGGGATAGTTGAGAGGAGAGTACTTGCATATAGTGTGTTCAGTATTAAGTGATTATGACATAATGAAGTTTATAAAATCAATCAACCATCTCTTGAGAATTATGCTATCAGATCATATAAAAGAAGAGTACATTAACAGAGTGTATGGCACAAGACAGTAATTAAACAATTAATACATGCAAAAAGACTATACCAAGATAAGAAGGAGGAGATATTGATGAAGAGTGATAAGGTGAAAGGAAAAAGAAAAATATAAAGAGAGAAATGACAGAAAGGGAAAATAATAGGTATTACAGAGTATGAGGGGAAAACTGGAGTTTCAGGCTAGTCTAAACATTCTGGAGAGAAGTTTAAAACTTTGACCAGAGAGCAACTAAATTGCACATATGCTTTGATCCAGCAATGCCACTACTAGATCTATAGCCCAAAGAGATAATTAAAGGGGGGGTGGGATTAAACAAATATGCAAAAATATTATAGCAATATTTTTTGTAGTAGCAGGGAGTTGGAAGTTGAGGAAATGCCCATCAATTTGGGAATGGATAGACAGGTTATAGTGTATGAATGCTATGGAGTGTTATTTTTCTATAAGAAATAATGACTGATCAGACTTTAGAACTGGAAAGCCTTGCATGAACTAATGCTGAGTGAAGTGAGCAGAAACAGGAAAACATTGAATACATTAATGTTAATATTGTGAAATGTATCCATTATGGTGGTTGCATCTCCTCTCAGTAGTTCAATAATCAAATACTATCTTGAGAACCTGTTATGGAAAATGACATCCACATTGAGAAAAACAACAACAAAAATCCATGGAGTCTGAATATAAAGCAGAATATACTATATTCCCTATTAAAAATTTCCTTTTGAGTTTTCCTTTCTTTCTCATAGTTCCCTCCCCTTGGTTTAAGTTTCTCTTTTATAACATGACTCATGTGGAAACATGTTAATTGCAACTGTACAACTTATACTAAATTGTTTGCTGCCATGGCAGGGAGATGGGGGGAGTGAAAGGGGTAAAAATAGAGAACTCATAATCTTTCAAATGGGTGAATGTTGAAAAAATACCTTTGTATTGATAAAAAAATAAAGGGTAAAAAAATATCTGTATATTATATACATATATAAACTGTGACTCATATAATTAAAAGAGAGTGATAGAGCAGAATATAATATTTCCCCAAATTAAGAGAGAAAAGGAACCATGGCAGCCATGTCCTCAGAAAAGGCAATTATGAAAAGTGAGGAAGATAACCACACGCCCACACATAATAGAGATAAGCAGGGAAATTACATTGCATTTAAAGTTATCATCCATAATGATATAATGTTAAAATTAAATCAATATGTACCATTAGGAAAAACATCTAAATATCTAAAGAAAAAAACTAAATGAATTATAGGTAGAAATGTATAGTAAAATAATAACTGTTGGGGACATTAATGTATCCCTTTTAGACAACTCTAAGAAAAAGATTTAAAAATCTGAACTGAAATTTAAAAAAATTCTGATAAAACTCTTGTGAATAATGACTGGGTATAAAAAGAGTATACATAGTTCTTATGGTTGTTTTTCACCTCTACAAAAAATTGATACTAAATAAAATACTCATAAACAAATTCAGGGAAAAAAAAGATTTGAAATATATCATCTGATGACCTGACATCATAAAAAGAAATTTAAGTGTGATTTTAAAGAAAAAAAACTTTAAAGTTAGACAATCTAACTTTTAAGTTAGATCCTCATAGAAATGATATATAATTTTAGTGCACAAAATGATGACTATGATACAAGAAAAAAGCTTAAAGGATAGAACCAAAGTAGTTCTGAGGGGAATTTTTATATCTAAATTACTTTATCAACTTAAGAGAGTAAAAAAATTTTTAGATTAAAAGAGGTAAGTAAAATGAAATAGCAAAACTTACATTGAATTAAATAAAAGTAGTAATGTTTTACATACTAGTAAAATAGATATACAAGTAGTTATTTTGGTTAAAAGGAGAGAAACATTAATTGTTATTGTTAAAACTATAACAGAGGAAATAATAATAGATGAAAATGAAATAAAATAATTTTTAAAATTATTTTGCTCTATATGTTAGCCAAATTGATAATCTGAACAGACTAGGTAAATATTTATAAAGTATAGGGTATGTAAATGAATAAAATAGGAATACAAGAAATTGAAAAATACCCCAAAAATGAATTGAATAAGCCATAAATGTGATCTCAAGAGAAAAATAAATATCATGAATAGATGAATTTCTTCCAAAACGTTAGAGAACAATTAATTCATTCCTTAAAACCTTTTTAGTCAAAATAAAGGAAGATAGTATCTCTCCCAAATTCCTTTTGTGAAAGAGAGAAAGAAAAAAAAAAGAAAACTAAAGAACAGTATTACATATGGATAAAGATGGGAAAATGAATAAAATATTAACAAAGTTACAACATATTCAAAATGTTATTCATTATGATCAAGTAAAATTTATAGCAACTTTAAAAGAACTAAAAACATAATAGGTCATATTATATTTATGTTATGTGATATAACAAAGAAAACAAAAAATGATCATACAAATATATAGTTGGGGAAAAACACAAAACTCATCTAAATTAAAACACTAGAAATGACACAAGCTTATCCTTCCTTTAAAATAAAAAAAAATAGAAATTAACATTTTCTGTACTGAAGATATATTGAAGATTTTTTCAGTAGGATTAAGGATAAATAAAGGTTATCTATTAGCTCAATTATTATTTCAGATAGCTTTGGAATTATTAGCAATAGTAATAATACAAAAATAAATCAATCAACTATATATATATATAATTTGAAGATGATATGACAATTTATTTTGAGTCTGTCAAAGATATAACTAAAATTAAATAATTATTTCAGTAGAGAATAGAAAATAAAATCCACAAATCATCAGTCTTTCTACATTTTACTAACAAAAGCAATTGTAAGAGAGAGAGAAATCCCACACAGAATAACTACAGTATAAATAAAATATCTGGGAGCCCACCTATGAAGATTATTTTGGAGCGATGGGACTATATTTACATAACACTCTCACAGACATAAAAGAAGGCAAATATGTGGAGAGAGAAATTAATTGCTCATGGAAGAGTCATACGTATATAATAAACATGTCTACATCACCTAAATTAATTTATAGATTGAGTGCCATACCAACAAAACTGACACAGTGTTATTTTTCTAAATCAAAACAAATTAATTATAAAATTAATCTTGAAGAGCACAGAATTAAGTATCTCAAGTGAATCCAACCATTCTGGAGAGCAATATGGAACTATGCCCAAAGAGTAATAAAAATGTTCATTCTCATGGATCTAGCAATTTTAATTCTAGGCCTATATCCAGAAGAAATCATAAAAAAATAGGAAAAGTCCCACATGTTCCAAAATATTCATAGCAGTTCTCTTTGTATTACCAAAGAATTGGAAATTGAGGGGACGACCATCAATTGGGGAATGGCTAAACAAATGGTATACTATGAATGCTATGAATATTATGAAATATTATTGTTCTATAGGAAATCATAAATAGTTGGACTCTAGAGAAGTATAGAATGAGTTACAGGATCTGGTGCTGAGTGAAGGGAGCAGAACCAAGAGAACAATGTACACATTAACAGTACTGTGAGATGATCCATTTTGATGGAAGCATTTCCTCTCAAAAGCTCAGACAGCTAGGACAATTGTATTAGACTATCTATGGACAATGCTATCACCATCCAGAGGAAGAAATACAAAAGAAAACAAAATAAAACAAAACTAAAAACCAGCCCTTCAGAATCTGATGAACATTTTATAAAAATTCTCTCTTATGTATTTCTTTCCCTTAATCCTATTTCCTCATGTCATAAATGACTAATGTGTAAACATGTTTCTTCAAAATGTGTACATACAATGCTAACTTGACTGTTCTCTGATGAAGGGAGGTAGATGACAAGGGAGAGTGGAAGAAAATTTTGTAACTTAAAAATCTACATGTTCATATAGATGAAAAAAATAAAAATAAATTTTAAAAGTATCTCAAGTAAAACTATATTACAAAGCATGACTTAGCAAAACTGTCTGGTATTGGTTTAAAAAAAACAGAGAAGGAGCAGCTAGGTGGCTTAGTGGATAGAGCACTGACCCTGGAGTCAGGAGTACCTGAGTTCAAATCCAGCCTCAAACACTTAATAATTACCTAGCTGTGTGGCCTTGGGCAAGCCACTTAACCCCATTGCCTTGCAAAAACCTAAAAAAATAGAGAAGTTGATCAATGAAACAGATTAAATAAATAATATTCAAGAGCTATCAAACACCTTAACATAATATGCAATAAACACTAGTATATCAGTTTCTCTGGTAAGGGGTCCTTTCTTTGACAAAACCTTCTAGATAAACTGATAGCATTTTTTGGCAAAAATACTACAAATAGATACATGACCTAAATAATACCATTCAAAAATAATGGAAAAAAGAATGAAATACAACTCGAGCTGGGGAAAAACTTCTTACAAAAAAGTAAAGATAGTGATGACCAAAAAAGATAAATGAATAATTCCAATTCTGTCAAGTTGACAAAGTTCTGTACAAGTCAAATAGATGTAGTTGAATGAAAAGGGAAGCAATTATTTGGGGAAACTATCTTTATGGCAAATATCTTATGTAAGAATGCAGTAACCAATTATATAAAAATTCATATAAATATATAAGAATGTATATCATTTCCCAAAAATAATTGATAATGAATATGCTGTTGATAGAGGTATAAATTAGTTCAACTATTTTATAAAACAACTTGGAACTATTTTTAAAAGAAGCTGTACAATTACTTTCACCAAATGGAACTACTTTTAAGTATTCCAATTAAGTGAAGAACAACATGGGAGAAATTAATGTTTTATTAAATTCTTAACTAATTATTAATTGGTAATCCACCCTTTCCCTCTCGTTTCTGTTAAAACCTAACTTCTTAAAAAAGTCAGTAAACTTCTGAAGGGCATGGCTGAGCAAGGAAATAGGCTCCCAGCTCCCAAGTCCCATGCTCATTAACTAGGTGAGTGGGACTTTACTCAAATAGATGACCTTATTTCTGTTTAAAATATATACAATCTAGTCTGGGTGAACCTTGGGTTAGAGGTGGAACCGCCATCCTTGATTCCCTCCATTAGATTTCAGGGAAACAACTCATGAAGTAGAAAGAGAGGTATGGATTAAATGGCTTCCCCTGCCTAGATGCTTTGGAGGCTGTTGAGTCTCTGTAATCAAGTCATTTTCTCAGCAAGACAAACTAGACTTTTAGCCTATTTCATTAAATATCCACCAATCAGGGTAGATTTTCACTTGTCAGAGGAATTCTCTTGTAGAAGGAATTTAAAGTCTTTTAAGGTCTTTCTAAGCATCTGCGGTTACTGTGAGAAACCACTGACCTCAATTTATTGACTGTTGTCTAGCTTAGTCAGAAACTATCTCTCAGGATTTTCATTCTTCACAAGAGAGAAAGAAATCAGGTGTAGAAGTATGATTCTACATTGTACACCCTAACAGCAATATGGGGGTGATGATCAACCTCGATGGACTTGCTCATTCCATCAATGCAATAATCAGGGACAATTTGGGGATTACTGTGCTAGAGAATAACATCTGTTTCCAGAGAAAGAATTGTGGAGTTTAAACAAAGACCAAAGATTATTACCTTTCACTTGGGAAAAAAAAAACTGTCATTTTGTATAATTTTGCTATTTCTTATACTTTATTTTTCTTCCTTAAGGATATGATTTCTCTCTCATCACATTCAACTTAGATCAGTGTACACCATGGAAGCAATGTAAAGACTAAAAGACTGTGTTTTGTGGGGGTGGGGGGGGAAGCAAGATTGGGGGGAAAAAATAACTCAAAATAAATAAAATCATTCTAAAAAAGTATGGTTCTAGCATTACTTCTTTCAGCAATTATTGAAAACAAAATAATTTTCCATCAATTAGGGAAAAATTTACAGTGCTAGAAGATTATGCAAATTTATTATTTGCCTAAGGAATGAGTAATATGACAGATTCAGAAATATTAAAAAAAAACAAGAAATAGTGTAGAATTAAAATAGAACCAAGAGAAGAATTTACATGAAAATTTTAAAGATGTGAGGGGGGGAACTTTGAAAGATCTCTGAGAATTTATCAATGCAGCAAAGGAATATGACTTCAAAAACCTTATAAAGAAATGCATCTGCCTCTTCCTGGCATAGGTATAGAATGAGACAAGTATTCTCAAGTTTGGCCAAAATGGTTTTGCTTGACTGTATATATTTGTTACAAGGTAAGGCTTCTGTTCTAAGATGTATGTTTTTGTATGCTTCTGTGTGTGTGTGTGTGTGTGTGTGTGTGTGTGTGTGTGTGTGTACATGGGGATTAGTAGATAATGATAGAAAGAAATCAATAAAAATGTATTTAAAATAAATAGATTCACAAATAGAAAAATTCTGCCCTTATCTCATTACACTTAATATTTGTTTATTTATTTTTGCTTTTCGTTTATTTGTTTTTTAAGGCAATGGGGTTAAGTGGCTTTCCCAAGGTCACACAGCTAGGTGATTAGAAAGTGTCTGAGGCAGGACTTGAACTCAGGTCCTCCTGAATCCAGGGCCAGTGCTCTATCCACTGAGCCATCTAGCTGCCCCTAACATCTATTTCTTTTAAAATATAATGTGCAATATAAATTTAATTTCTTATACTCAGCTCTTTCCTATTCTCATTTGTTTCTTGAACTATGCATATGTGTTTATAATTAAACTCACAATAAATAATAAGTTTATTAAAAAAAAATAAGAAATGTAAAGATGAAGAATCATTGGTTGGCAGGGATAGATATGAAAAACATATCAATAAAATGTATTAAAGTAAAACAAAGTTGGGGCAACTTGGTTGCACAATGGATAGATCACCGACCTTGGAGTCAGGAGGACCTGAGTTCAAGTCCTGCCTCAGACACTTTCTAATTACCTGGTTGTGTGACCTTGGGCAAGTCACTTAACCCCATTGCCTTGCTGTAAAAAAAGTAAAATAAAGTGAAGTTGATATACTAAGACAATTCTACCACCACATCATTACATTTGATATCTATTTCTTTTCCACCTTCATGAGATTGTGTGTGTGAAAAAAATTTATAGCCTAATGATCACTCCTCTGATTAAGAGCCTCTCCAAACTTTTAGATGATCCAAGAATGACAGACATACAGTGTAACATTGAATACATAATAGAAACCATGAGAGGACCATCAGAATCCATTTTCTGCTGACATTAGTGTTTGTGACATGAAGAAGCAGGGCATTTTAATAAGACTATCACTATAAAAGATAAATGCATAAATGCAAAGGGAGAGTTGGCAAAACAAAGACAAAAATCAATAATTTCCTTTTGTTATCTACTGATTTGAAGTTCTCTCAAAAGAGTTATTATTTCAAATTCTTTTTTATTGCTTAGTATTAAATTTAATGCTAAACTAGTTATATAGAAAAGATGAACCAAGAGTAGTTTTGTGTTATACATATAAAACAATAAAGACTCATAAACGCCCAGGGAAAGTATGAGAAGAATTAACTGGGCCTAATAAGACTGACTAGTAAGAAAATAACATTTTTAGCAATTCTGAAAATAATATTGCATACTTTCTAACTGCTACTGATCACACTCATTGATTGGATGCAAATAAATCATTCATTGTATGGTACCTAATATAAGGATGGCAAGGCAGAGTGCCTTAGGTTATTTGTATTTTCAATCCCAGGGAAAGTCTCAGAAACTGTGCTAGACTGATATATTTTCCATATTTAGGCATTTCTAACACAGGCAAAGAATAATTTCCCTCACTAACTTTACTTCTAAATGAAAAAAAAAATCGTCTCCATTTTTTGAAAATGAAATAAGATACAGCTTTGAATCTAAGAATTTTCTTTCTGCCCAAAGAGTAATCATTATTCAAAACTGATTGCTTGTTATTTAGATATTTGAATTTCTTATTGATCTTTTCAGTAGAGAGGTAAAGTGCTGTAAAGAAATGAGCATTTAACATTAAACACGTCCAAGACCCTGAGTTTAAATACCAGTTCTATTATGTATTATCTGGGTACCCAGAAAATATCTCCTATAATGTCCTGGGTTTTTTAAATGAAGCATATGAACTATGTAACATTTAAATTCCTTTTCAGCTCTGTGAAATCACATCTCATTTGTTTTTAATTTCTTCTTTCCATTAATTATTATTAGGTAGCTTATTTCAAAATTCAAAATCATCTGGATATGGTATAGTAAATACCAAAGATTCAATTTGTTTTACATGCTTATAAGGGTCTTGTATGTTTTAGGATTAACTATTAATAAGTAATTATGAGAGAATCAAGTAATGGTTAAGTAGTATACAAAGTGGTTAGGTAGTATACAATCATTAAGAAGCAAGAAGGGACCTCAGGAGTCATATAACTATATCCAATCATTTTATAGATCTACCCTCATCTGCAGGTTTAAAGAACTTTTCAGTAACTTCTCAGGGCAAAGTGTTGTAGATTTGCACTTGGAAAAAGTTATGTTTTCTTCCTTTTTAAAGTTGTTCATGTTGGAAAGGCATCTTTATAAAATACATTAAGCTTCTTTGGCAGTAAGTACAGTGAAATATAGTATATTTTGTGGCCAATTCTATATTAAGCTGACCCAGTAACTGGATTATTTGTATAGAATATCTACCTTATGTGTGGGTAATCTTTTGATTAACTGTATTCTGCCAATTTGATCCTGTATTTATCACTGTTGATGAGAGGAAAGGGTAGGGAGAGGGGTATTACTTGAAAAGGAGACTTCATATAATTCCCCTGTGAACTAGAAATCTCTTCTAAAAAGAGGTAGGACTTATGCAAGAGCACAATTTTGAGTGTTTTTCTGCTTGTCATTGCTCATGTAGACTGTGATATACTCTTTAAGTGTGAAAAACTGCTGTCATGGCCCTATTTATGTTAGTAAATGAAGTGGCAGGTTCCAGCTTTCCATTGTCAGAATAAGAAACTGGGAACAAGAGAAATGATACATAGGGTAAAATCCATATGCAGCTACCCCAGGGGTCTGTTTCTGACAGTAACAAGAAAGGATATTTTGTCAAGAATGTGGCTGGTCTCAAAGATGCTAATCTCAAAAGATTTGAGATATATATTCCAAAAGTAATAGTTTTTTTTAAAAAAAAATAATATTTAAGACTGGAGAAAGAGCAAGGGCATTGATTCATCAAAGGAAGGCTTTTAATTAGCATATGGAAAATAAACCCTAGCATAAAAATAGTGTCTTAAAAAATGTAGTGCAGTTTTAAGTTATTAATGCTTAAACCTTCACAATGATTTGGGATAATAATACTAGTAATAAGTCATTAATTCATAGAACTTCCCTCATAGGACTGAGAGAACAAAGTGTTTTGTGAATCCTTTAGAATGTTTTAAATATGGTCTATGAATATTTATCACACAGGGATATATCTCAAGGTGATATTCTTGTATATCAGGCCACTTAATGTAGTATTTCACTTGTATTTTTATGGACCTATGAAATTTTTTGATAATGTGGCATATATTAAATTATTTTCAATATGAATTATGCTTTTTATTCTTATACCTATGTCACAATTTAATTAAGAGAACTCTAGGATAGTGCATGTTTTCACTGTTCAGGACTCATATATTAATCATGAATGACTTAAAGACAATGTCTTAAAGGAGTTTTAATGATGTGTAATTTAGGTTTGTTTTTTTTTTTTTTTTTTTGCAAGGCAAATGGGGTTAAGTGGCTTGCCCAAGGCCACATAGCTAGGTAATTATTAAGTGTCTGAGGCCGGATTTGAACCCAGGTACTCCTGACTCCAGGGCCAGTACTCTATCCACTGCGCCACCTAGCCATCCCTTCAATTTCCTCATTTGAAAAGAAAAATAACAGCATTCTGATATTGTGTGAGAAAGAACGAATACAAATTAAAACCATTGGGAATTTAAAAATATATATTCAATAATTTCATACGCTAAAATAGATCTCCCTCAGCAGGGTTTCTACTGACTTCCACACTCAGCACCTCCCAAGATCTTAAGAATTTTACTCAGAGATTTGTGAGGATGAAAGAATGTGAGAATGAAAGCTCAGCATTTCCTCTCTGCAAAGTCTCACATTACTTTTCAAGATTCTCAGCACTTCCACTGAGGAACCTCCCCTAAATACTCTCAAACAAATGGCTTATTCTTATGCGTATCTCAGGACTCAGGTATAGTTTTTAAATACTCATTTTATATTTAGCCTGCTTTTTTTCTCTACTTAATTCTTTACAACCTTGAAATAGCTCCTGTGTTCCTTAAGGTTATCTTCCATGGTGCTTTTGTATTTTTGCATCTGTTTAATGAATGATTATCAAATAAATGATTAATATATTCTTGTCCAAGGGGGAGAGTGAGAAAATAAAAAGCCAAACCTGGAGCTGAAAAGACCTGGGTTCAGGTTCTACCTCTGAAACTGGCTAGTTGTGTGACCTAGGAGAGGTAACAATTTCTCAGTGTACCCACAAAACTCCCCAAGACTCAATTGTAGTGAGATGCTGATTCCTTTTTTGTGGAAGGATTTTTCCACACTTCTAAGATCACAGATTTGAAGTAAATAAAAATTTTATTTCATCAGTATAGAAATTTGAGTCTGTGTGTGTGTTTGTGTGTTTGTGTGTGTGTCCACACTTTCAGGATATCCTTTTCTGGCCAATAATAATGACACATTTCTAGAGCACTTTAAAGTTTACAAATCATGCCCCTCACAACAACCCTGTGAGGTAGGTAGTGCAAAAATTACTATTTTCATCTTTAAAGATGAGAAAAAAGGCACTAAGTTGTTAAAAGACTTGTTCAAGGTCAAAAATTTAAGTATCAAAACTGTGATTAAAAGTTAAATCTCTTGATTCTAAGCCTAGTTCTCATTATGCTTATATTCACTGTGTTTTAAATTTCTCAAGGTTAACAAGTCATTGCTCTATCTACTTCTCTCTGGCCCATTGCACCCAACAAAATGTAAAAACAATTGTTTATCCACTTAGAAAACATTCAGTTACCTTCTGGAATTAATTTAATTTGTGTAGCTGCATGTGTTTGTAACTTTGTAATTTTGTCACAATGAAAATAATTATTATCTATTTCTCAATAAAAATTTATTTCACTCCTTTATCAAAATCATGTGATGTTCATGTTCGATCATGTCTGGCTTTTTATGACTATATTTGGGACTTTCTTGGCAAAGCTACTGGAGTGTTTTGCCATTTCCTTCTCCAATTCATTTTATAGGTGAGGAAACTAAAACAAGTTTACGTGACTTGCCAAGGGCCACATGGCTAGTAAGTATCTGAGGCTGATTGTACTCTAGTATTCCTGGTAATATATCTACTGTACCACCTAGCTGCCCTTATTTAAGTACTTTTGAGTAAAGGTAACTTTGACTTTGCTGAGGTCATGATTTTACATATGTGAAGATACAAAGTATCATCAGAATGTAATTATTGGAAAAAGAAACAATTTAAAGAAAAATCTCAGAATTGAAAAGTATGAGGAACTTTTCCAAATGTAAATATAAAATGTTGATATTTATATACGTGTGTGTGTGTGTGTGTGTGTATATATATATATATATATATACATATATATATATGTATATATCAATGCAACCAAAGATATGAACATAAAGTGTATGTATTGATGCATAGATACAAATTTATCTCAATAGGGATATCAATATACTTATAGATATGACTTGATATGGAGGCAATGTCATATGATGGAAGGAGTACTAGGTACAAAAGCAGATAAGAGAAGGAACCCTCAAAATATTTTGATCAAGGGAAAAACATTTACAAGTCTCATTAAAGTTTTTGCCCATTGCTATGACATCAACAAAAACAGTGGAGATGAATTTGCTAATAATATATTTGTTTACATGGACACTATATTTAAATAAATTATTTGATAACTTTTTATTCTGATCAATGGGAAACATTTAGGTCTATGACCAAAGAAACAAAGACTCCAAATTAAGAACTCAAATATTTTTTGACTGATTGATATGAACTATAATAGAATATTTAAAAAATTATCTTCACACTTTTATCATAAACTAGCCTATATATCAGATAGTACACGCACATATATATATATATATATATATATATATATATATATATACATATATATATCATAAACTGTAAACTACAGAATAAAAAAATTATAATGCTATCTCTACTACTACTGGAATTATCTGTGAAAGTTCAACTGTAGAAACATGGCATATAAAAGCATAGGATTTTGGATCTGGAAGTGACCTCAGACATAATCTAGTTCAATTTTATCATTTTAGAGGTGAAAAAACTAATGAGGCAGGAGAATGGTAAAACATGGCATTAGAAATCATAAGGTGACTGAATTGCTAGACCACTAAAAATGATGCTACCATAGGTACTCCTCCTGATGTTGGTCAGTGATTTCAGTTATGTGTGACTCCTTGTGGTTGAATTTGGGATTTATTCAAAGATACTGGAATAGTTTGCCATTTCCTTCTCTAGGTCATTTTTCAGATGAGGAAACTGAGGCAAATGGGTTTATGTGGCTTTTCCATGGTCAGATAACTAATAAGTGTCTGTGGTCATATTTGAACTCAGGATGATGAGATTTTTCTGACTCCATGCATGGAGTCCATTGTGGAATATTGATATGCCTCAATCTTTTGATAGAGTCATTGAAAGTATTGTAGTAAAGAAGACAGTAATAAAAACTATTTTGGCATGTCCATATCGATTTGAAAATGAAGGAAGCATTATTATTATTATTATAATTATTATTATTATTATTATAGTGGGAGGTCAAGTTGAAGCAACAGAGCTAGGCATGAACACTTTGAAACCATGGAAATCATATGGGCCTCCAATTATAAATGCTCCTTAGCTGAGGGGCAGAGCATATATATCCCTCCTAACTGGACTCAAAGCATACAGGTCCAGGATGTAGTGGGGTTGAATTTGTTTACTTCCCATAGAACTGGGCATTTTATCTGGCTTCATGGGAAAGAACATAGTGATGACAGTTCATTACTTGATCTACAAGATACAATTGGAGAAATGTCTATTGCCCGTCTTCAAGACCCTATAGCTATGCTATCATCCTTATGAAGTGTTCCCTAATCTCTCCAGTGAGAAATGAACTCTTTTACCTTGAAATTCACAAGAAATCCAACTTTGTTTATTTTGCTCCATTTTGTATTTTATGTCACTCTTTTTCCTTCTCCTGCTGCATAAGTTCCTAAAAAATTAGAATTCATGGTAGCAAAGCAGACAGAGCATCAGGTTTGTAGTCAGAATGACGTGCCTTCATATTGGAAACTTTTTCAGTTGTATGACTACCAGGATGCTTCTTAACCTTTTTTGCCTCAGTTTCCTCTCCTATAAAATGAGAAATAACAACACCTACTTTTCAACATTTTTGTGAGGATCAAAGGAGATAATTGTAAATTTTTAATACAATACCTAGCCCATAGTAAGCAATACACACACATACATATACATGCATGTGTGTTAGTTACTATTATCTTTTTTTATGATCCCAGGAATTGGCATAGTGACTTGCACATGTAAGTCATTTCTTAATTATTTGTTGAACTGGGTAACAAATGTGGCAAACTCACATTTTCAAAATATTTCTGAAGAAAATATAAGAGCAAAAGGAATTGTCAGTTCAATAAAAATAGCAGAAAATTATATACTGATGATTATTCATTCAATGATGTATAGCTAAATCTCTTGTTATTACCATGGAAAAGAGTTGCCCAGGTAATTAAATATTTTTTTTTTAATTTCTTTACCCCTTTCAGTACAGCTTTGCATATGTTTCTCCATTTTGCCCTCTGGTGACTACTCCAGTTTGAGTTAAAAGCTAAATAAATCAGAATATTTTAACTGAACAGAACTTAAAAAAATCTGACCACATTTAAGAATCAGTATTTGAAATCTCAGAGAGATAATCATTCATCCTTGTTCTTTTCTCTCCTCAAATTACTTTGTATTGTACTCAATTTGTGCATCTTCTATGTCCCTGTTAGAACATAATCTCCTTGAAGGAAGGAATTGTTTCATTTTTGATACTGTATCTCTCTCCCTTTCTTCCCCCCCACCCCACCCCGTACTTATCTGTTTACTGCATCTAGACAGACTATATCTTTTCTGCAATTTATAAGCTTAGAAAGTTATCTAGAGTACTATGAAGTTAAGTGATTTGATCAAGATCACACAAGTGTCCTATGTCAGAAATGGGACTTGAAACAGATCTTCTTGACTCCAATAATGCACCCATCATGCTCCTTCCCTCTCAGTGCACACAGCAGGTCATAATACATATTTTCATTTGAATTTTGTGAATGAGATAGAAAAGTCAAAACTTCATTTTAGATATTCATTTTCAATCACTTCTATCATAAAACTTCTACCAAAGGTACTAAAGTTTAAATTGGTCTTATTTCAGATTTATTTTTGGCCCTTTCAAGCATAACTCTCATTTAATATATTTATATACTTTTGAGTATATCTGTTCAAAGCAACAAAGGTACACATGCAATCATATAACTTGAACCTATTGAAATTTCCTCAAATTGGTATAAATCTAAATATAATTCTCAGCATAGTCCCATGCAATTTAGAAATAAACAAATTATTTTTGACTGGGGAAATTTGAGAAGTTTTTAGAAATTTGAGTTCTTTAATTCAGTTCCTAAAGTGACACCCTATGAGGTTCTAAAGAGGAGAAAAATGATAAAATTACAAGTCAAGTAGAGAAATGATATAAGGCAAAAGATAAGGAAGTTAATAGATTTTTATTTTATCATGATTCAATCTCTAGTTCTCTAATTACCTAAATTAAATTTTGTTTAAATATGATTTTAGATTCAGGTCTGGGGTCTTTGTATTACAACCAAAATTTACAGTTACAAGGAAAATAATTTCTCTCTAAAAATGTTTCTCTATCTAAATTATTTTGTACTTTATTTGCTAAAATGACCACCTGTGATATTTAGGTGCCATAAATGGAAGTAGTACTATATCATAAAGAGCATTTATATCTATAGACCAGAAATTTATTATTGGTTTTTAACACTTGTGACCCATGTGGACTTTAGGCTAGTGGTTTTATTCTAAGTAAAGAAAAGTTTTCTTAAAAAGAAAACTGGATCTGAGCCCAGGTTCTATAAATCCAGATAGAACAATCTTTCAGTTATACCATAAATGCTGGAAGTAAATAAGTAGCAATTTCAGTCCTCTGTCCATTAATAATTGCATTAAATTGTTTTTTGTTGTTCAGTCATTTTAGTGATGTCCAACTCTTTGTGACTCAAATTGGGGTCTTCTTGGCAAGATACTGAAATAGTTTGCCATTTGCTTCTCCTGCTCATTGGTAAACAGGATTAAGTGACTTGTTATTGTGCCTAAGACTAGTTTTGAATTCAGAAAGATTAGACTTCCTGAGTTCTGACCCAATTCTCTATTCAGGACACCACATTTCTGCCCTACACATTAAGTCTTGCTTCTACATCAAGGATATCACCTTATTTATTATCTTGAGATTTTGAATTTGCATTCCAGCTTTCTGGCAATCACAATAGTCCATTGACTTTTATTTCTCCTCCTAAACATTGTGCTATGTAGTCTGGAAAGAATTTTTGACAATAGCAGATGTCAGCTATCTGATAGGCTTTACATCTTCTAATGTAGCAAATAACTCACCAGATACTTTTTCTAACCATGGAGACATTTTCTATCCCTTCCTTTACTCTCAGTGTTCCCTGATTACACCCAGACACACAATATTTTCCAGTTCCTGAATCAGTTTACTAAATGTACATTTTAATTTATTAATGGGTCTCTAAAAACTGAGTTCTCTTTAAACTGTAATTTGTAGGTGGATATTAAAGTAGCTCCTGTCAAGAATGAGAATATATTGAAATAACTTCTGTTCAAGCAAAAATGTTCAAGTTTTGGAGGATAGTTTGGTAAATTTGGTTTTTATTGGGTATTTATCTTGGTTCCTGTAGTGATCATACATCAAAGGGGATTGACCTAAAGGAATTATAACTCTTAAATTCCTCTTTCTTTCTTCTATGTGAAAAATCCAATTTATTGGAATTTTCTGAGGGTTAGAAAGAAAAAGTCTCATATATACGACTATAACCAGAGACAGCATTTCAGTGTTACCAGCCTACTCTTTTTACATAGACTTGTTGGTATACAATATTCATAGTATATCTCTAAAAACAAAGGTCATTCTACCTTGGACATCACATAGCATTTTAATTACTCTTCTATGTTTTATTTTTCTATCATACATTCTTAGGTGTGTCATATTCTCATTGTAGACTATAAGGCCTGTACAGCAGTGTGGCTGACTAAATTTTGCATTCTTCATTCACCCAACATTTCTTTTCCCATAGTCAGTGTTAAATAAATATTTTTTGCATATTTGATTATTCTGGACAGAGACAGATTCTTTTCAGAACTCAGAATTTGACTACTTCAATTCCACCTACTATTTGATTCTCTGGAGACGCAGTGTACTTGTTAGTAATGTCTATCTATAACTAGCACAATTAATTAGTTTATTAACTGGAGGAAAGAGTGTCTCATCAATTGAGACTTCATAAAATAAATTTTGAATTTTTGTAAAAATAATAGTGCATGGGTTCAAACAATGAACTTGCCTGGCATTTAGAGTCCTTGCAAAGGGTTCATTTATTTCTGTATTCTCTTCTTAGGGAATAAAAGGCCAGATCAACAATTCATCATCAACAAAGTCATAGAGACTATATTCTATTTCCTGGTGTTATTAATTATGATTCTCATTATGCTCATATTTACACATTGCCTTTAATGATTACATGCTGAGTTTCTGATTCCTAGTCTTTATCCAGGCATTCTAGAGAGAGAAAGATAATACAAACTTTGTATTTGGAAGTGATATGCACAGCACTAAACCATAAAAAAAGGAAATGAAGAGGTAACAACCTAAAACATCTAAGAAAACTTAGTGAAAATTTCCAGTGAAGAAATATGAGGAAAGAAGTTTTTGTAAATCTCAAAACACAAATCTAGGAGAATAATGTACCTCTTTTGACATACTATAGGAAATAAGAAAACGTGAATTACAACTGCTAAAAGCACACTACTGTTAGAAATTCCTAACAGTAAAATATATATAATATATTTTATTAACAATAAAATATATCTAAAGCACATATATTTAATATGCAAACAGTAAGCCATGCTACTGCACAAAGCTCAAAAATAAAGCTGATAAAACCAAGAGCTCCTTGTTGGCCTGAAATGGAAATGGATCATACATACAGTTTCTACAAAGAAGTATTAAGGAACACTATGAACATTGTAGATACAAAATAAAGGAATAGCAAGTCAAAAACAAAGTACAAATATTAATTAGTAAAATAAATACGTCATTTTGTCTCTGATCTTATCAATATGGGTATTCCTTCTGACAGTGTAGATCACATCTATAGTTTGTCATTATCCTGTGTGATTCTTGTCTATGTTTTCCTATAGATCTTCTATCTTATAATCAACTTATTTCACAGGGGACCTGCCTCTACATAGTCTTTTAATATTACATTGTTTTCAATGATATCAGGAAGGTTATGTCTTTACTTAAAAATGCACTGAATTTAAATGGGAGTGGGCTGTCCCAAAGACATTTATGTGATAAATAAGTTTTTTTTATTAACAACTATCCATGCTTTGAGTCTTTCTCTCTGCACCTCTGTTTTTTAAGTGGAGGAGCTGACTCTTTCCAAAATGTCAGACTTCTGACCAGGCTCACAATAATGGTTGCCCTTGATTAGTTGAAGAAAAAAGCTAATAATCAGTTGGGTAGAGATAGTGGTTTATCCCCGCCCCCACCCCCGAGGAAATTTAGATCCTTAGTTGAAGGGAGAACTGAGCTTCTAATTAGGATTTTTTTTGGAATTGACTGACCAAAGTAAAGCAGAATCTATAGGGTGACAGAAGTCATGATCTCCTATTCCTGCAGATTGTTAGAGCTCCAAAGTCTAACTGGTAGATATCTAGGCACAAAATTATCCAATGAAGCTTGGATATGTGCAATTATTATTCCTGTTACTCTAAACTTATGACTAAAAGATAGCATTTCCCCCAAAATGACTGCATATTCAAAAGTATACTGGTAGACCATGACCTATATGGTATGATAAAGTATTGTGGGAAGGATGGCCTGCCAAAGAATATTTCCTTCAACCTTAAACTATCAAGATGGCTTAACCCATACCCCTGTTGTCCGCTGTAGGCAACATTATTTAGCACCTTCATTTGAAATTTAAATACTTTGAGAAGGGGTTGAAACATTTTCATTATCAACCATTGACACTTAAACATTAATTTATTTACTTATTTGTTCATTCATTCATTCATTTATTTGCTTGTTTGTTTCTGATATTAGGTTTGTTTGTTTGTTATTTTTAGTTTTTGCAAGGCAGTGGGGTTAAGTAGTTTGCCAAGGCCACACAGCTAGGTAATTATTAAGTGTCTGAGGTCAGATTTGAATTCAGGTACTCCTGAATCCAGGGCCTGTGCTCTATCCACTGCACCACCTAGCTGCCCCTGTTTCTGATATTATGAAAATGACCCTGAGGAATAGAGAATTTTAATGGAAATCTAGAGAAGAGAAATTTCCAATCAGAAAATACTTACTTGAAAAGGACAAATCAATGAGGGATTCTGGGGGATTCATGGGTCAGTGAGTATAAAAGACTTCTGAAGGGAGTATATTAGGAGTCGGAAGGGGGGGAAGAAAGAAAAGTGAACAAACGCCAGAGACAAACAGCTACTTCACCATTTAAAAATAAAAAATTGGTACTGGACCTTAAAATTCACTACTGCTAAAAGAATAAAAAAAATCTAAATCTTCAGTCTCTGTTGCTGAGGGATCCAGATGATTTCATTCTTAGTCAACTAATGAATAACAACTTTGTAAGTAAATGCATGCCAGTGAGATAAATTAATTTGAAATGGAATTAAATAGCTACAAGCCTGTAAAAATAATCCAGTGACTTCTAGACCTCTAAAGAATGGGGAATGACCAAAGGAAATGGAGTTCTACTACTTTCTGAGTTCTTAATGATCTAGAAAGCTGCAAGAGTCTGAAGGGAAAACATTTCTGTTTTTGTGTTTTTTAAATTCCACTTCACAGAATTATAGCTGTAGTACTAGAGAACAGAGGCCATCTCATTTCAACCATTTCATTTTAAAAATGATAAAACTGAGGCCCATAAGTAATTTGCCCAGGTTTATGCAGATTTCAAGAACTAGTGTTAGTTAGCTTCAGCAAGAGTCAACAAAAGTCAATAGAATGAGTTCTAGTATGACAGGAGGTCAAAATATAACTTACTATGTGCTATCAGATGTATATAAACTAGCATACATTTTCATTGAATATATCCATCCTGTTTACCTATCTCCTGCCTGTTGAGATCATTTATTTAAGTATTTGGGTCTTGTTTTTTGTTAAGAAATAGTTCATTTTTACAAAAAAAAAAGGAAAAATAGCACTCTAATCCTTAAACTTGTTAATTATTCTTCCATATTAACATTAGTCAGAGTGAACATTTTTCTTTAACTTAAAGTGATGTGTTAATTTGATGTCTCTTAAATCATACTTTGTATACTGTTATTTCCAATTTATAGACTTCAGATTTACCTAGGCAGAGAAGAAAGCAGTTCTCCTTTCAAAGACTCTGATCCATAATAGTATTAAACACAGACTAGACATACAGTTCCATAGGAATCACCAACAATGTCAGTAAGAAATACAAGGCATCTTCTTTTGTGCAGCATCTTCATATCCTGAGCTTCAAAGTCCAGAGCTTACTTATTCTAACAGCAGGCCTGCAGAGCTTTGATAGTAATGGCATGAGAAAAATATACTTGGCAGTATCTTGAAAGATACATCTGTTACTAATTTAATTAGTATGTTTATAGCTTATGCCACAACATATCCTTTCGCTTTTACAATTCAGAACGCTTTTGAAGGGGTTTTGGGTTGCCGGTGGGATGGAGAACCAGATATCCTACAAAAAAGGATGGACACATAATTCTTTGCACAAAGCATTAGAAAATACTGTGATATTTTATTATTAAAAATGCTGCTGAAAAGTTTATACATATGTGTCCAGCCATATATATCTTCTATCATTACTTAAGGCAAAAACAAAAAAATTGCAAAACAATAACCAAAGAAACCATTAAACCCTGCGTGCCTTTGAAGGTCAAGAATAAAAGCTTGGGAAAGTTTTTTCCCCTTTTTTTAAACAGATTGCAAGAATATTTTGTTCTCATAGAATTCTATGAAGATCCTATAACACTTTTCCATGTAAAAATCAGACATCATTTAAGATGTAGTAAATTGACTTTGACCATAATCATTTTTAGAAGCTAAAATCATTCACTTACAGAAACTTTTTGTTTTACCCAAATGTCACAAGCCTGACACATTACTGTACATATTGCTAGCAGAAGACAATTGGAAGTACTAAACATATACTGTAATTCACATTACAAACATACCCAACTTAATTATGATGCCAAGCATCACTGCCTTTGTTTATTTGATGAAGAGCCTATTTACTTTCTCAGTTGGAGGCAATACATAGCTTATGGGTATAGCCTATTAAGAGTCATAATAAATGATGAATCAAGGATGAAACAGTTCTTTATGGGATCTACTAGGTACAAGTAGGTGCTGTTGCTTCAACATGGGCTAATTTGGGGGCATAACTAATATATGTGTGCCACCTCACTCTCAAACTAAAGTTAAGAAGTTAGGTGAAAGTCATGACTTTATTATGTTACTACCACACTTTTCCATGAATCCTCTTTCTTGGGGAAAAAAAAGAGCTCACAGACAATGAGAATTTCTACAGTTATGTTTCAAGGACTGGTTATCCAAAGGATTTCATAATAAGGGTGCAAGGCAGCATGTGTGTTAGGTCTAGCATGGGGTGGGAAACTGACAGTGTTATGTCCAACTTAAAAATTGAATTTGAAGACCTGGTTTCAGGGATTGGGTACATGTTCAAGTGCAGAGCAAGACTCTTCATGTATCTTTGGTTACTATTTCTTGGTGACCCAGTAACTTTCAAAAGACAAAATATAAAGCAACCATTCTTTACTTCCAGCTTATTACACTTGAAGCATTCCTTAGGAACGTTTTTTAAAAAGAAAAAAAATAAGAAATTAAGAAAGAGAAAAAGGAAATGATCATTGACTCCTTGAAAGATGACTGCTTTGTCTCCGGCTCTCCAATTCAAAAAAAGTCATGGGCTAATTCTTTTCATATGATAACTTGACAGTGAAGCCATCCATACTTTCAAGAAAACTCATGCAAAACATAGTTGTTTATTGTTCCTTTTTTTCTTTCTATCATATGCATTGATTGGTGACTGCTGTATAAGAAACCCGCAAAATAATAATAATTAATAATAATAATAATAATAATAATAATAATGTTTCCAGACAGGCATAAGCTTGATCACATAAATGAAACATGGAAGAAAAGCTTCCTCACTATATAAATAAGAACCTTGCTCTTTAAAAAAGAAAAAAAAGCAATTCTTCCTTCAAACTGCAAATTTCTTCTGATTAGCAAAGCTGAGCAGGTACTTTCTCAGCCAGAGTTCTTCCGCAGCTGCTGGTGAACACAGAGCTAGATTTACTGAGGGGTATGGGGGGTTGAAGGGAATTGGGGGTAGGGAGAAAAGGGCTAACCAAAAGGCAGGCTTTCTTTACTTTTGGCAGGGTACAGAACTGGGAAGCAACTCTTCCCAAACATATTCAAATAACCAGAACTACAGAACTGGACTTGTATTTTTTTTTTGTCATTTTGTGTGTGTTTGTTTCCTTTAATTCAATAAACTTTAAATACTAATTTTCCATTTTTCTGATCCACGTTTGTGTTGCAATTTCATGAAGGTTAACACCCCAAAAATAAATGTTGTCTAAAAACAACCATCTCCTAAGAATGCTTTAACATGCACTTGTGCAACCTGTAAGGGGAAATGTGCAGGCCACACAGACAATCTATTTTCTGTATGACGCCATGTCCTCCTACAAATGAAACATGTTAGAAAATCCCATGTCTTTGTTTACCACAAGTAATTAAGAAGAAAAGTCCCCTCTTGTTCTGGAGGAAACAGGGGTGATATGACTAATGTATATATACACATAGATCACAACTCAAAGCACAATCTTTCTAAAAGCTCTTTCAAACTGAAAACATCAATAAAAGCTTTTTTGTTGTTGTGTGTGTGTGTTTAAACACATCTATATACATTTTTTACAAAGTTTCTTAAATATAGTTCAGGCTGGCAAATCATCTCTTTGCACAGAACTATACGAATATAACTGCATAGTCAGTCCTCTTATTTTTATAATAAAATTCTACTTTTCCTTCCTCCTGGATTACAGCTTCATACAATGAGTAAAAGCCCGTGATACTGTCTTCACTTAAGAAGGGCCTTTCATGGTATGGCACGTAAAGAATTTTTTTAATTTTATTTTTTAAAAAAATGATTAAGAGTCACTTGACTGTATTCCAGAAGATTCAGCTTCTGTTTCTTACAATGAAAACATCCAGGTCTTTGAAGCGGCTATTCTTCTGTTCTATACACATTAAACTTTCACTGAAGTGGTTGGGATCTTAAAGCAGTATTATAACAGCAAATGTACACGTTTCACATTTCACAGGGTTTGAAGTTGATCTTTTTAATATTGGAAAGTTCCTTTGAAAAGGGGCAGTAAGAAAATAGTGACTGCCCTTTCTCCTTTTATCTGAAGTCTGCTTGATGAAAAACATTCCTTTTTTTTTTCTTTTTCTTTCTTCTATGTTGCTGAGGGAAGGAGAATAAGGAAGGGGAAGGTAATGACAGAGCTATACTCTAGTAGTTGAATGTCCATGGGGTAAATTAGTACTGTTTTGTCCTCCACTGAAGGTGTTGAAAGTATGCAAAGGCTGCATGCCTGTTAATGTGTTGGGAATCATGGTTATGGTATTGGGTGTCATTAGCGGAATGTCATCTGGGGATCTTCTCAGAGTAAGGGTATAGTCAGGTGGGCAGGTTAGTCTCAGGGTATCATGTGCCTGTAAAGACTCACACTCATGATCATGCTCCAACTGTTTCATCTGTAAGGACATAATTTCTTCATTTTGTATGTGAGCAATATCATTTGTGGTATTTCTTTGGGGACTGGGACGCCTATGTGTTTCGTGACGTCTTTTGTCCTTTTTATAGTACAATGCAGCAAATGCCAAAATATTGAGGAATAACAAGGATGCTCCCACTGCAATAGTGACACTTAACTCTGTGGAATAATCTCGTTTTGTTTCAATCAGAACAGTTGTATCCTCTGGATTTGTTTTATGAGGGTCCTTTGAATGTTTAGGATTATTGGCAGGTGTGATGGCTGGGCGTTTGGTAGTTGGCCAGATTTTTGCAGGAGACCTTCGAGTGCCATAAGGAAATGATGTCATATCTGGAGGAGGGACTTTTGTTGTTGTGGAAACATACTGAAAAATCTCATTCAGGTTGTGCAAATGAGGTACAAGTTCCAGCCAGAAAGCAACTTTGGTAGCTCGATAGTGGTCCCTTACCCGAGGTTTCAGACCAATGTGTAGATAAAGCTGATCTTTGGGGTTGTACTTGGACCAGGCAACTTCTTCAAAACGATTGGGCTTTGTGTGTATAAACTTGGTATCTTGTGGAACTGGCTGATTTGGATCACTGTTAAAAGAAATACAAAGAAAAGAGTTAAGAATCTAAATAAAAGTGGAAACAAATTCTCTGTCATCTAAGAGATAGCTGTAGTCACTAAGAACCCATTTGTTATCAATTGCACACCATTTCTTAAGAACATAGAATCTTTAAGGTACTGCACTGAAAGGCTATGTGAATTACAATCCAGCATGTCATCTTCCCTTTAATACTTGTTCTTTTACCTCCATTGACAAGATAAAACCTTACCAAACATTGTTGTTTGGTCATAGGATGTTGCTATAGTTTCTTCTGACACAAGTTCTTGACTGAAACAGATCAAAATAATGCAGTAACTTCATTTCCTCCCTCTTGTGATGATAGAGGGGGAAATGTTATTAGAATAACTTCATAAGGCAAATTTTGAAAATATAAATTTATATAAATTTAAAGTTGGTTGAGATTTAATTGAAACTATTTTTCTTTACCATTTAGTTTGATTTATAAGAAAACATACCACAATTAAAATCTGAGCTATTTTAAATTTATGAATTATAAAAATAAAAAACTTTTAATAAGAGCTATCCTAATTATCAAGTACAAGCAATGTGTCAAAAAGCAAAGTTTTTTTCGCTAGATTCTGCAGGCCTTTAGCATATCTGATAGTTGAGGAACAGAAGTTCATCTAGAAGAAATTATACTATATTTGAATGTAGTAATATCTCTGGAAAATCTTTATTTTATTTTCTATTTTGAGGGGTGGGGTGGGGTGCTAGGGTTAAGTGACTTGCCCAAGGTCACACAGTATATAAATTGTCTGAGGCTGGATCAAGTGTCAGACCCTCTGACTCCAGTGCTGGTGCTCTATCCAGTGGGCTATCTAGCTGCCCCTTCTAGAAAACCTTTGAAGGACTGATATGAGTTATGATCAAACAATAATTCATTAGTGGACAGATGTGTTACATTATTAGAATAGAAATATTTATTTGAAACAATTTTTCCCTCAGAATATGGAAGGAAAAAAGATCACAGTGAATTGATAGTTGCAAGACTAGTATACACAGAGGAACTGTGGGCTCCATTCCATTAAAGTTGAGCAGAGACATAATATGTATGACTAAAATTCACAGCTAATCACCCACCTCATTTTGTCAGAGACTTTAACCTTATTCAACACCAAATCTTTAAATAGTGTTACAAAATGAGTTTTGAATTTTCTCTCCTCCCCAGTTCTCCTTTTGAGTGTAAAGGTATTAAAAGGCCATGAAATGCTGGAAATAGGCAGCTGAGGGGAACAAAAGAAGTAAAAAGCTTAGATAATTCAAAAGTTGGATTAATATCCCATGAAGTATTAGCAATAGACTGAAGGAAGAGCCACACAGATTTTGTATCACTTCATAGAGCAGATGTATTTTAGCAAAGTTCTCTATAAAACACTTATTTTCACAATTGGCTTTCATTATAAAATCAGTAAACCATTCTTAGAAAATGAAAAGTGGTGTGGATAAAGGAATGGAAGCAGTACTGGATAAAAATGAGAGATTTAGATATGATAGAAAAGACCTATTTTCAAGGCCTTCCTCCAACATATGTGAGCAATATAGCTGTGGGCAAACTTTGAGTCTCTTTCTTGTTTAGTGAAATTGATATAATTATATCTGTCATAACTCCTTCAGAGAGTTATTGCAAAACCTAGGATTACTGCAAATGAAAGAATGAATGTATGTGAATCATTTGGCAAAACTTTAAACACTGCATATCAATTATTATCATAGAAAATGTACCAATAATCTATGTTGAAAACTTTTAATATGGAAAAAGTTATAATTGTCAATCATCCAACAGGAAAAAAAATCATTCCTTGCATCAAGAAGCTCACATTCTAAGGGGGGAATAGCATCTAGATAACCAGATACATACAAGATAGATATGATACAGTTTTAAAAATATATTGATATACATTTATCTCTCTATAGATATATAGATATTTAATCTGTCTCTATATTATTTTTTTTCCTTCCTTTCTTGTTACTTCTATGGCATCATCTTTGAACCTTCACTCCATATATCCAATTCATTGTAAAACTTCGTTGAATTCCATGTTTATAACATTCCTCCTTTATATAAATATCTTTTCTAATTCATAACCTCTGTCTCAGGTCTCTCCCTTCTCCAGTCATCTTCTACACTATCACCAAGTACACACTGGACCATGTTAATCACTTTCTCAGTCAATTCTAATAGCTCCCTATTCCCTTGAGAATCAACTACAAGCTTCCTCTTTGTGAATGGCTTCTGCAATTCCAATCTGATATCACTATCCCTCAAATACTCTCTGATCCAATCATACTATCCTACTTTCAGTTCCTTGTAAATAAAAAAAATGCCTTTTCCTGGTTTGTCTCCCATACTTGTAATGCTTTCCCTTTTCATCTTTGCCTTTTGGAATCCTTGTTTTTTTAAAAACTCTGTTCAAGTTCCAGCTTTTGTGAGATAAGTTTCCTGTTCTCCTGATCACTCCCTGCATCACAAAGCTTTTAGTGCCTTCCCTTTATGAAGCTACCATTTATCTACTTTATATTTATCTTATCTACTCACAGATACATACTGTCTCTTCCATTAAAATGAAACTCTGAGGAGAGGAACTGTTTTTCTTTTGCCTTTTTATCTCATGTAGTACTGTATCTAATGCATAAGGACTTAATACTTGTTGATTGATTTATTAGTGTTACCATTAACATGCCTATTAGCAAATCCACACATGTACACAGTATATTATGAATTAACTTGTGGTACACTGGAAGAATAGACTTGAAAGACCTGAGTCCACATCACACTGTTAATATTTGTTACTAATATGAACTGATCAAGTCATTTACCTTTTTTGTGACTGAATTTTTAATTTTGTACTAATTTGGAACTGAAAATGAAACTTGTGAATGATTTTGTGAGGATAGTTCTCTGTAAACTTTATAAGTTACTGTAATCATTTTATTAATATTGTTTGCACATAGATTATATGGTAATATTTTTGAGATTACTGTTTGTTTAATACAGGTTACTCTTTATGGAATTGTTTAATATTAATGTAGGAATCACCTTTTAAACCATAAGAGCATTCATGTTTAATATAAGGAATTATAAAGAAATTCAGTATGAAATTAGAAGGAAAAGAAAAGCATTTATTTTGCTGTCAAAGGATAGAGCAGAGGAGTTAGAAAATCCTGATAAACAAGTTTTGGAATGATACAATCTATCTATTAAAGCCCTTCAAGACCCACTATCGGACTTCTTAAATCAAGATAAACTCACAGAGATTATGAAAGTCCAAGTCATTTCATTTTCTCAAACACTCAAAAGACTGTAACATCCATAGTCAAAAAGAAACATCCTTTCCTTAACATCCTTTTTTAAGCATAAACAGTTTTGCCTAATTCATGTAAATTAAATATACATAATTCTGATCAGAGGAAAAGTTACATTTCCCCCCATAATAAAGTTTAAGCTTATCTTCTTAACCTCGGTTTTTTTTCTGCAAACACTCACATCTGCATCTGGCATATTTTACTTAGAATGTCATGAGACATTCACAGATAATTCCAAGGATTCTGCCTTTTATTGGTTGTCTGGAAGTAAACAATATGATTATATTCAAATTAAAGAAATTCTTCAGCTATTCCATTCTAGATGATAAAGGGTCCGCTTTTGATATTAAGGCTAAATGACAGTCATCTAAAAGAAAAGTTGTTAAGAAATCAAAATATCCATTGACATCCCCTTACCACTAGGTGGCAAAACAGAGATATTTGGTAGACATAGCCCTCATAGTAGCAAACACAGCTGTTCTGGGAAGTAAGAAACTCTGGTCACATCCCTCTTTCTCCACATAAATCAGGATTGATTGCAAGTCCCTGCCTTGTTAACCAAACTGTCTCTAGCTGAATAAAAGACACATAAGTTAATGAGGTGCTGTTATTAGGTCTAAGAACCAAATTGGTATTTGAAACAAGACAATTTACATGACACCCACAATACTTCTATAAGATCATTGCAATCCAATACACACACAACTACTAATGGATTTAGAATCTTTTCTGATCATTCTAGTCTACAATTATCTGCCCTATCTCTAATTTCTGACATAATTTAAGGTTTGTAACATATAATCTGGTATTGGAGTGCTGCTTGTGTTAATCCATGTATGTTATGTTAGGTTGCCCAAGCTGGATGATAAGATATTCTGGAAAAAGTATTCTTTAAACTCTCCCACAATGTCTAAGATTGTGCAGGGTACCCAATAACTGCTAGAAAAATGTCTATTATCTGACTATTAATAAAGAATATAAAAATAAATAAGAAAATTAAGGATGTCAATTTTAGATAAATAATGCCAGAGTTTTGGCATTTTTGGAAGACTATAACAATTATATGGCAACTGCTGAGCTACAGAGAAAGACAAGTTAGATTCAAACATGTTTTTCCTTTATTTTCAAAGAAGACCATGACATCAAGGAGATGATGCCATAACAAGCACATGAATTGGATTTGAGGGAGGGGGGTTCTATGCTAAATCACCAGCCTCACTTTCTCCTCCAGAGTATTCTGGGTCCAGTAGCCAGAAATGGATCAGGATGACTGGAAATGGCCCTGGATGTGGGGCAATCAGGGTTAAGTGACTTGCCCAAGGTCACAGCTAGTAAGTGGTAAGTGCTTGAAGTCGGATTCAAACTTCAATCTTGCTGAATCCAAGAGAAGGTCTACTAATATAGCTTTGGCTTTACAAAGGTCTTATTAAGTAGGTTTTCACAAATTTAATAAGCATTTGCATGTAATTTTATGCCCCTGAGACATAAATTTTCTCTCAATGGAATTATATGTGCATCCAGTAAACCTGGGGTTTATAGCTGCCTGAAATAGTATCTGATGGCTCAACAAGCTGGATAAGCAATTCAAAAAGTTAGATCAGCTAGCCATACAATAGTATGTGATCCTGTCAAATCCAATAAACTCTTCCCTTTGATTATATAAAGACACAACATGCATACATCCATGTATGTCCACAAAATTGTGTGTATATACACATGTGTAGTTGGTGTGTACACATGTGCTTTATATATATATATATATATATATATATATATATATATGATTATCTACAACTAAATACATTGATTCAAGTATTTAGCTATATCGTTCTCTGACATAGATGCTTCCTTGTGAATCTAGTAAATGACTTCTCTGATATTACAAAGGACATTGGCTGATTTCTGGTAGGTCATTGTGTGCCTTACTCAGTAGACATATCCTGAAGCCAGATTGCCAGATCAGCCAGTACAGGTTCTGCCAGGCTGAAACCAGCAATGTATTTTTGCCTATAATCCAGCTCCCAAGTCCCATTGTCAATAGCAAGCCCAAATTTGAGTCCAACTCAGAAGGAAGAAGATAGAGCATGACATTTATGCTTCACTCTACAATATAAGAAAAGAGAATGTTTTGATCCTATATAAATTAAACTAGCTATAGATATTGATTACTATTCTTCAATTAATTGACTTATTCATAATTTTCACCAGACCACAGAGAATTTTGTACTGATGAGGTATTCACTATGGTAGCACCCTGAGAACTTTTTAGCAATATAAATGTGATTAAACATACTAGTAAAAATCATCTAGTTAATAGACTTTCAGTATTGATGTCTATTCCTAAACCTGGCTATCCAACTTCTCAGGATTTGGAAGAATCTATTGTTATGGATATTGAATAAGTTCCTTCACTTATGGTTATTATTATAACTGGATCTCAAATGTGTTTGTGTCATAAAAGCCCTGTGGTCCATCACTGTGATTTCCCTAGGATACATGTAGTTGTCCAAGAGTGACCATGACAAATGGCCCATCCATCAAAAGGATCATTAGGAACCCTGCTAAGATTGATGGATAAAATGCCACTGGCTTTGCCAATATTCCAGTAAACTTAGGTGCTATGTTGGTACCTTTTATAATGGATTTCCCTCTATTCCAAGTATAAGGCACCATCCTGATTATTGTAGGCACACTGCCCAAAATGATTTATTTCCTCCACTGAGGTGTCTCCTATCCCCTGCTCTGCCCTGAATCTAGGGAAATTCAAAGGCTCAAATAAGATAAAATAATGTAAAGTAAAGCATTTTGCAAATTTTAAAGTGCCATATAAATGTCAGTTGTTATTAACCTCTAAGACTCAAGCAGGGCTCTAGTCTGTCACTGACTTCATTCCCTTAGTTTCTACTACACTCTTGTTGAGCTCAACAGTGTTTATTGGAGCACTGTTTATAAAGGGGCTGTGCTAGTAAATGTTTAATAACTAGGCTGGGAAAAATATGTGCATGTAATTTTAAGTTTAATCTGCATTATTAAATCTAAACAATCATCAAAACAATAAATCAATGATTGATTTATTTGGTGACTGATGCTTCATATGTCTAAGGTGTCAATATTCTCATGGAAAATCTAATAATGCACAAGCCAGTTAGATCTGGCTCCAGTCCACCCATGACTGAATCATTCATTGTTGATTCTCAAATTACACAGTATTCCTAAAGAAGGGCTTAAATTATCTCCATGTTCATATCAAGTCTTTTTCATATCAAGATTTTTGTCAATCTTACTTAACTACTTTTGATTAAAACGTAGTTAATCAATGTGTGAAAACAAAAAAGTGAAAGTATACTCCTCAGACTACATATCAATCAAGACAGCTAATTTACAAATAAATCTACAAATAAAATTTAGTATGTGGATTCCAACTATTCATTCGTTGAAAGAAACCATTTCATTTGAAATAAACTATAGTTCCAAACCTTCCACTAGCTTTCTCTTGCCCAGAGATTATAATATAAAGCCTTTAAATATAAAGTCCTCCATAATTTAATTCCTGCTGACCTTTACAGCTTAATTTTAAATCATTTCCCTAAAATAGCCCCAAAAGGAACAAAAATGAACTCCAAGGTATCCTTTCATCTTGTCTTGTGGTCCATAATAGCTGTTTGTTATGCCTTGTATCTCTTTCCTCATATTTATAAATTAAAATTCCTTAAAAAGTCTTCAAGATTTAACAAAAGTGCTACCACCTTCTTGAAAATTTCCCTGACCCCTGCAGTAGAAAGTTACCCGAATACCTCCACCAACTTTTCTCAGAATGCTTTGTCTATGCCAATTACAATATACCACAATAAATAGTCTAGAACCCAGTCATGGTGATAGAGCCTGGATTTGTGAATTTATTGATAGGGCATGCTTTAGTGAGGGAACTTCCCCTAGCAATTTTGGGTAGCACCTTCTCTACAACTTAGAGTGAGTGTTAGAGAATTGTCCAAAGCACTGATAAATTGTGATATGCTGAAAGTCACATAGACAATCTGAACCAAAAGTGGAACTGTAAAACAGTGATTGTTAGTTTCAGATCTGGTAAGGAAAGGAGAAGGAGTTGGGGCAGATAATTGTCATTGAAATAATACCTGCTATGGGTCAGGAATTGTGCTACATATATAATATGCATTATTTCATTTGATACATAGTACATGCTTTCTAGAAAGAATTTAATAGATGCTAAAGAAAGTAACTGATTACTTCTTTGCTCTGTCACACTCTATTTGAATGTCTGATAGATTTTTTGTGGAATGTTATATTTGCCAATATACTTTTATTATTTTTTAATATTTTCATCCTTAGTGTTTGATGGTGTCTTGAACAAAACAGGAGGCACTTAAACATCTGTTGAGCTGAATATCTAAAAAGTGGTTTCCACCCATAATCTTTCCCTCCTTCTGACCCCATTTGCTGCCCCCCGATCATTTTGTAGTTTATTACCTGCAGAAAATGGAAGTCATACAGAGTGACTTATAAGAGCTATTGCAAATGTCAGAGATTCTCCTCAAATGAGGACCTGATTAACATCATACAATAGGAAAATTTCTCCAGAAACAGTCCAAGAGCTAGCTAGCTAAGAAGGATCTTCAGAGAGATACTTCACCCAGAAATTTGACAACCTTACCTATAGACCATTCTGATTACAGAAAGTCATTTATAAGCCCTAAATGTATTCACCACAATCTGTCTACACACAGTTATCTATTATGAAAGGATAGACTGGAATTTATATACGCAGAACCTAATATTTTACCCTATTAAAATAGGACAAAAAGTTTGTGAGAAACCCTAGACACTTAAAGGCATCTGACATTCCCTAAGAAATTGTTTGAATGGGAGAGTTGAGGTACTTACGATGCTAAGTGGATAAAGAACTGGACTTGGAATCAGGAAGACTTGAATTTAAAGCTGACTTCAGAAACTAGCAGTATGAGCCTGGGTAAGTCACTTAAACGTTCTCTGGCTCAGTTTCCTCAACTGTAAAGCATTTTGCAAAGCAAGAATAGGGAACATATTTTTTTTTCTGCCAGGAGACATTTGAATATTTATAACATCATTTGTGGGCTATAATCTCGACCATTTAATTAATTCACCCCCAAAAACCTGCTAAGATTTATTGAATTTCAAGTCCTGTCTAAGTTTACCTTGACAATACCACACATCAATACAGGTCATCTGGCCAGCAGTTCTTGACCTTGGCTTAAAAAAAAAGCACAGTGCCTGAGTACTTAGTATTATTCTGTTCTCTTCTCCACCATCCTCAAATGAAAGCACATAGAAGCCCACACACCAATTAGTCAATTGATCGATGTGTGCTTATTAACTACTGAACATGTGCTAAATGAAATGAAACTATCTGTCCTTGTTGAACTTCCTTTCTGTTGAGTGAGACAGCATATGCACATAAAAGCACACATATACCCATCCACACACACACATACATACATACATACATACATACATATATATATACACATAAAATAATTACCAGTTAATTTGGAAAGGAATTATGAACAGCTGGGAATGTGGTGTTTAGGAAAGTTTTCATGTAGGAGGCAGCATATCTATGGCACTGCAGTCTGGAGGTGCCCAGTTTAATAGTAAAGGTTGTACCTGATATAGGCTCTTGGTTGCTTTTTAAAAAGGGCATGCAATAGCTGCTAAGCTTAAGTTTTGGGAGTAACCGTTTCTGGATATTAGAGTAAAGAAAGACTCACGGACTAAGACTCAGTTTTATGCCACATGATTCAAGAGAAGTAAGTCAATGTTGAATCAATGAGTGAAACAGAGAAATCAATGCATAGCATGGGATAGGGGGAGAAAGAGTCTGGAACTTGGTATCCTGATGCTGTAAGATAATTGAGAGCAGAGACTGCCTTTTGCTTCTTTTTGTATCTCTAGTGCTTAACTCAGTGTGACACGTAATACACTAATAAATGTTTCCTGATTGATTGACATGTCTTAGGGTTGAGAAAATCATATTGTACTGAAGCTGCGGCTTATACCTTATCAGGTGGACTGATTAGGAAGGCATGTTGTAAGGGGTAAAAATATATCCTATGTCCTTCAAGAAGCCTATCAGATTGCATCACCCAGATTAGAAGGTCAGAATAATAAATTTCTTAAATCCCTGGGGGATGGATGAGACCTGAGAAACAAGAAATTATCAAGTGATAGAATCAACCAGGCTTGTCAACTGATTGGACGTGGGGAAAACATAGAAGGAAGAAAGGTCAAAAGAAAACTTGTTTTGAACAAAAGAGAAAGGGTTGATGATATCTGCACTGCCAAAATGGTGAAATCAGAAGGATAAATGTGTTTTGTGCAGAAGATAATCTCAGATAGGGGCGTGCTGAATTCATGGTACTATATGGTTGTACTATATAATTCAAGGAATTAACAGGTACAATAACAGATACATACTTTGAAACTTTCAGCACAATACATGGCACAAATTAGTTAAATTTGATTTTAAAAATAACTGAGTTACATACTATAGATATTACTATATTACTATCTCCATTTTATAGTTGTGGAAACAGATTCAGTGAAGTTATCTTGCTCATGGTCATATAATGACTAAGTGTTAGGAGGCAGGATCAAGAGCAGATTTTTCTGGATCCAATCTCAACACTATTTTCACTATAACAATATGTTTATAGATGTACTATGGATATTTGGAAATGTGGATAATGAACTTGGGAGAAAGGTGGAAGTTTTATAAAGAGAGATAATTATGAGATATTAGCATAGAGCTGAGAGTTGGATTCCTAAGAGAGGTTAAGAAAAGAAGAGTAAGCTGAGGACATAGTACTGAGAAAGATTAGTCTTTAAGGATTGGAAAGAATACTCAAGAAAAATGACAGAGAAGAGGTATCATCAGGGATATAAGATAAGAATTAGGAGAAGGTGGAAAAAATTACCAAGAAACATATATATGAGGGTATGAGGGTGTGTGCATGTGTCGTGTATGTATATATATATATATATATATATATATATATATATATTATATATATATGTATATATATGTATATGAATGAATGTATATATAACAAAAATATAATCATGAACAAGCAAGAAATCAACTGAACAATAGAAGTCATTGAAAATGAAACAAAACAGAAAACACTATTTTTTGGTTATGATAAGGCACATAGAAACATTAAAAGAAGTAATTTCTGTGGAATTTTGGGAACAGAAGTCATTTTAAAAGTTATGATTAGTAGTGAAGAGTAGATAATAAAGTTGAGAAGGCTCTGGGTACATTCTGCAAGAATTTTGGTAAGAAATAGAAGAGAAGAGATTGAGATAATAAGTAGGTCAAGGAACAGAACTGTGGAATTCTAATTACCCTATTAGGCATTTGTGAAATGACTGTAAAATTGAGAATGAAAAGGAAAGGATGATTAGTGGTGTTTAGTACTGGTGGACAGAGGTATTTATATGCCTTTAAGAATATTGCTAGAACTAGAAACTTTGGTTTAAATGTCAAAATAGTCTTCTTAATCTTCATTTCATTCCCTGCTTATTGAGATCATTGAAAAAAATACAAGTTTGCAAGTCAAGTATTTGAGATTCTTCATCATCAGCAACCAATTTGCCTTTCCAGGTTATTTTCATGCTAATTTACATTTATGTTCTTTTGTTGTTGTTGTTCCAACCAAACTGGTCTACTAAGTTGTTCCATGGGCTCAGCATGTCATTTCTTACCACTGAGCAATGCCTAAAGTATACTCCTTATTCATCTCTATTTTTTAAGAATCCTTCCCTTTATTAGAGCTTCAAATCACCTGCTCTTTGTAGTCTTTCTCAGTTGAAAGCTTCTTCTCCCTCCTCAAATATCCCTGTGACATTTAGATCTTTTTGTTTGCCCTCATCTTGTATAGTACTTATATGAGTATGTGTATTACAACCTTTTCCCTACCCTTACCTTCCCCAAATAGAACACGACCATATGGGGGACCATGGCACCACTGCATTCTTATTTCAGTATTCACAGAACATAGTATACTTCTTTACAAATAGACTATACCTAAGAAATGACTACTAAATGAAGAAATGGAAATCAGTTTTTCTAAGACTTATAGAATAAAGGTATTCTCAAACTTTATATTACTTGCAGATACAGGATTTAGAAAGCAAATAGATGTTTTTGATAAAGGTAAAGTAGGTCATATACTCTAGAATGGGTACAGAGCTGGGGTTTCATGTTGATTTGGGATGTCAAGAAAAGAAAATAAATTGGAGTGAAACAACTATCTCTGCTGTATTTAGGCCAAACTGCCTAGTAAAAAGGCAGCATAATTTGATTTTGGAGACTTGGCTCCTGTTGCTGGTTCCTTTCAACTTAACACAGCAAGCAAAGAAAGTTAAAAGAGGGTGCAATTATCCGGGAAACTTTAGCTAAAACAGATCATTTATTTGCTGAAATGATGTGATAATGAAATCTTTTTTCTTCTCCTTTTCTGTCTTTGTTATGGAGTTGTCCTCTGATATCCACATATTTGGATTTATACATACAATTTTACAGCTATTAACTTGGCATGAGCATTTTGAAGAGTATTTTCTATGGTTTGAGAAATAATGTTTAAAAAGTCTGTGAGAGTTTCAGATTACACATTTAATTCAACAAATATTTACAAAACAGGAACATTGAGATAGTCAACAGAAGGAATGCTTTTCTTCTATTAATTATCACTAGTTTATCCTGTACACATATTTGTACAAAACTGTTTGTATGTCTTGTCCTCATTAGATTATAAGCACTTTGAGCACTGGTGTTTGTTTTTGGGTTTTTGACCTTTCCTTGAATTATAGCACTTAAGCAATGATCTTGACATTTATAAACTTGATAACTGCTTGCTGACTGGATTACAGGAGAAAGGAACTATTCTGGGGTCTGGAAGGGAAGAAGACCTAGATATTAGAATACCATAGGCATTAAATTCAAGGAATTTCAATTCTACTAGGGATAGAGGAATGGGGTGGGGATGGCATTTAATGCATAAACAAGTGTAATACAATTTAGAATGCAATAAGGACAAAGGAGAGATCCAAAATAAGTACTTTCAGAAAATCTGAAGAGGAAGAGATGATCTGTGGCTGAATGGATCACAGAGAAGTAAGAATGTGAGCCTAACCTTATACAAGGAGAAAACCAACAGAATACAAAGGTGAACAAATGCTGCATTGTGTGAGACACAGAAAGAAAGGAGATAACATTTTGAATTTTGGGCAGCCTTTAGATGAGGAGAGATAATGTGAAATACCACCAAAGAGGTAAATTGAGGACCTGATTATACAGGGTCGGTATATTAACCTAGAGAAATTTTATTAGACCCTTGAATCAAAACTATAGAATTTTGAGTGAGGGCTTGACCTAGTTAGACTCATTCATTAATTAGGCTATTTTGATAACATTTTAAAGAACTGATTGGGAACAGGGAAAACTGGAGGCAGGGAAACCATGAGAGGAATATTCAGGTAGTTAAGGAAAGAAGTGATAAGTATCTGAATTAGGAGATTAATTCTATTAATAGAAAAAAAGAGTCAAAAAAAAAGAGATGCTGCTCTGTGTAAAAAAGATTCAACCATATTTGGAAATTAATTATATTTAGGTAGTGAGGAATAACAGTAAAAAAAATAAAACTTTGATGATGGCTCCATCAATAGGAAATAAGAAGTCTAATAGAAGAACAAGCATGGGAAAGAAGATGGTAAGCTCAATTATATTTTGTTGAGTTTCAAATGCTGGCAGCATATTCAGTTCAGAAAAATTACATATTTGAAAACTTGAATGGAAATGGGAATGAAGATTGACAAATTTTCCAATTTTCAAAAAAAAAGAGAGTGAGAGAGAATAGCCTCTAAACCACAGGTCAGTGAACTTGACTTTTATTCTTAGGGAAATTCTGGAATACATTATTAAAGGAATGGTTAGTAATAGGGAAAGGGAAATAGTGTTTACAAAGTGCTAGCATAGCTTCATTAAGAACAATTGTTGGAAAATTAACCTTATTTATTTGTTGATATAATTAATAAACTAATAGGTATAATTTATCTAGATTTTAGCAAGCATTTTTGAAATGACAAAATATTTCATGCTTATTTGCAGAAAGAATGGACAGGTATGGACAACACAGATGAATGCCTTCTGAGCTTTTGAGATGGCAGACCCAAAGGGTGATCATTAATGATTTGATATCAATATGGCAAGGAGTCTTCAAGGTAGATTTGAAGTTAAAGGTAAAGGAAAATCAAATTCCTTATTATGAAGGGACAAGATGGTTTCTGGAAATGATAATGGATGATGAGGGGTCATATGCCTATTTCACTACAAGGCTAACCTAACTTTAAGAGGAAATTCTCTCTCTTAAATTCAACAAGTCTCTGAGCATCATATTAGGTCAAGTTAAAAAAAAACAATAGAATTAATACAAAAGTATCAAAGTAGACAAAAAGTGAATAGAAACTGCATTACCTTCCATCGAATAAAAATTAAGGAAATAATATATACTGAAAGTCTATAAAGGGGAAATAGGTATACCTATACTCCTTATTTACCTTCTGATTTCCTTTATCAATACCTTGTAAATAGCAAACCATGACAACTAAAGGGATGTCAATATATTTTTGCTTGCAATATTTAATTTAAAATAATATAGAAAAATATGTAATATATGATGAAACATGAACAGATTAAAAGATTGTAAAACTTGCAGATAATGTACTTGATATTGCAAGCTTCAGACAATTTGCCAGTATGGTAAACTATCTTAGAAAAAATAAAATTCCTTAATAGATTATGAAATATAATTTCAATGCCTAATATATTAATTTTAAAAAGGGGGAAATTAGTTAAAATGAATTTGTAGGTTATCACTTTATCAAAATTTATCATTATTATAGAAGCATAATAGGTTTGATGACATCTTTAATAATAAATGATTGTACAATAATGAACAGCTCCTTAAAATTCTCACAAAAAAGGACTTCTTTTAACAGCAAGTAACAAGTATCAAAAGCAATTACAGTACAGCTTATCATATGATTGTTATCCTTAAATCTGCTTCAATGGAGAGCTATATTACAGATAAATAAAAATATTCTGTATTTTACAATCAAAATGGGCAAAAATTCTGTTGTTTTAAAATAATTCAGAAATATGCAAATAACTTGTGATTTTTAAGGTGTGGATAGAGCTGCCCTTCTGTCATCAATATTCCTTGTCCAAAAACTTAGGAGAATGTTCTAATGATTTGTCTGAGTCATACAGTAGTTATTGTCTAGCTTAGGGTCATGGAACTATTAAGGGATGGATTTGAAGCCAGATCTTTTCTTAAAGGTTTTTGCAAGGCAATGGAGTTAAGTGGCTTTGCCCAAGGCCACACGGCTAGGTAATTATTAAGTGTCTGAGACCAGATTTGAACCCAGGTACTCCTGACTCCAGGGCCAGTGCTTTATCCACTGCGTCACCTAGCCACCTCAAACCCAGATCTTCCTAACCCTAACATTAGTATCCTAGTGTTCTTAAAGCAGTGGGTAAGTATATTATAGTGCTCAATCCTCTGCTCCATGTTGCTACTAATTCTTAAATAGTTAACCAAACTCCACACAAAATAAGGAAATGAGTTTTAGCTTCTGAATATACTCAGACTGTAGTATATGATATGAATCTAATCTAATCCAAAACCATTTGTTATATGATTACACTGTGCCAAGTACTGTATTAGATACTGGGAATATAAAGATTAATGAAAAACACCCCTTGTCCTCAAGGACCTTACAATGTATTACAATGAAGAAAAGGAAATTAGAATAAAATGTCCTTTTAAAACTCCAAAACACTTAGTCTGACTATAGAGGGAAACAAGGAAATGTTAGTGAAAGATTTTTCTTTTAGAAGGACCAGTATAATGTAATTCATTGACCTGTACAATTACTGACTGTGCTTGCCCATTTCAGTAGTGTGCTATTTGTGTCAAGATGGGGAAAATTTCACAAGTTTCTTCCAGGATGCTGACTGGAGGAAAAGAAGATGGCAGGGTTAATATTTCCATAAGAGGAGAAAGAGGGTTAGAAAAAAGACAGATGGTGATGGAACAGATCACACAATGATCTTGCTTTTACTTTCCTTAGGACAAAGATGTTTTATGCTGTTGAAGAAGCACTTACCCCTATAGCTCCCCAAATAGTCAGAATTCTAGGGGAATCACTGTATTCTGCCTTATTAATTTTCATTTTTACACCTTTCTCCCAGAATTCTTTGAGAACATACCTAGACACACTATCACACAGCCCTTCCCAGTAGTCCTTTGTTTCAAATATATTTCCAGTGAGTAGTACATTTCTTGCAAGGCAGGGCTACTTTCAAATTTCAATACATTATTTTAAAAATATTCTATATTTCCTTTTCTCTATAACTAGTCCAATGAAGAATCCCAATTTTATTTTCTTGTGTCTATCAACAGAGGTGCCAGATATCATCCATCTACTCTAAGACATAGTTAGAAGTTCAGAAATGTTAGCTCTGAGACTGTTTCAAAAGTTATGTTTATAGATCATTTCTTCTTGTTAGGCATTGTTACAAGTGGGCATATAAGAGATGGCATTCAGATTTTTAGGGGCTGTTGTAGAGGTGCAGAAGGGCTGTAATTCCACTCACGAGACAATAATAAATTTGTCTCACTGCAATAAGCTCTTGCCCCATCAGCAGCATATATAATGGTGACAGATGGTACTATAAAACATGCTTATAAGTCAGCAAATCTCTGACTTGCTAATATTTTAGAGAATGGTGATAATAATCAAAGGAAGCCATCGTGCTTTATATTATATCAATCATTCAGCCAATGAGCTAATTTATGTATTCAGGTACTGCATAGTATCTGATAGAACTATATTCAATTGATCCCATAGTCTTTTAAGTTCAACTTCCATTCCTCATTCTATCAGATGTGAAATGATCTTGAGATAAATTATATGTAATTTAGATTCCCACTATCTATTTTTGATTAGCTAGACCTACTAAATATATTCAAATTTTGTTAACAAAAGTAAGAAAGCATTGAATGAATACTAAATAGCTGTGCAAAAACAGCATTTGGGCAAATCAGATGTCAACTATCTTATTAATATTGGTTTTACTCCACCAGTATCTATGTGTCAGAGTGCATAGAGCAGTGGGCCTGGAATCAGGAAAGTTTAAGTCAATTATTAAGTCAGATTTAGCTGAATGACCATGAGCAAGTCATTTAACCCTGTTTGCTTCAGTCTTCTCATATGTAAAAAAGAAAGAGCTGGAGAAGAAAATGACAAAGAGTTTCAGTATCTTTGCCAAGAAAACCCTAAATGGGGTCACTAAGAGTTAGACAAACTGAAATGACTGAACAATAGGAGAACAATAATGATAATACTACTCTAGGGCCAGATCATATCCAATTCATGCTTTATCATGTAGTATGAAAGGTAAAGGGGGCAGCTAGGTTTATAGAGTACCAGCCCTGGAGTCAGGAGTACTTGAATTCAAATCTGTCCCCAGATACTTAATAATTGCCTAGCTGTGTGACCTTAGGCAAGTCACTTAAACCCCATTACCTTAAATAAATAAAAGAAGAGAAAGGTAAACCATCTTGTGCTTTAAGTGTAGTAGGAATAATTACAAGATTACAACATTGCTCTCATTTTCCACCTCCTTTGTTCAATAGCCTACAGTGATTGTCTCATATATAAAGTTCAAATTCTTTAGCTGGACTCTACAATTAAACAAAAGCATTGTCTTAATACTACTATTCATTCAAATAAAAAAGAATATTGCATATTTTATGGTCCATGTTCACAACCCATCTATTCATTCACCAGGACTTCTGCACCATATGATTATTTTGCCTTTTACCCAACCACTATCTATTTCATTTGGAATTTTACCCCAAAGCTGAGCTGCCTTAATTGTTGGGTAAACCACTACATCAAGTGGCTCTAGACTCTGCTTCCTATCCAATCCAGCAGCAAAATTAAAGGACTCAGCATAGGAATCTTGCCATACTTTGTTCTGTCACTTCTGTACCATGCCTTATCCCTTTCTACCTCTTGTTCTTGCTGTGAGAACAAAAGTACCACCATTTGAAAGTCCTAAGGCTTCAATTACATTCCCTAAGATTACCAAGTCAAAAACTCCTTTCCTTGATGAACCCCTGTATATTATACTTCACTGATAGAATATAAGTTTCTAAATTACATAATTGCACATGCATAACCTCTGTCAAATTGCTTAATACCTCAGGGAGGGGGAAGGAGAAAGTAGGAGAAGGGAAGGAAGGATAAGATTTGGAAATCAAAACCTTAATAAAAATGGTAATAAAAAAGTATGTAAGCTCCTAGATAGCAGGGACTGTCACAATTTTATATTTGTATCATGACTTCCTAGTACTAAAATTTTCCTGATAAAATCTTGTTTAATTCATCTTTAGGGGAAAGATATAAGGAATAGATTTCCCTCTATGATGTCATTATATTGGGAATTCTCAGTGGGGAAAATCACCTTCAGTGTAATTCAAAATCAGTTCTGCCACTTATAATAGAAGTAATAAGAATATAAATGATAATAGGCAGTGTTTATATAGTTCTACTTTTAGCTCAGGACTATGCAAAGGACTTCACAAATATTTTCACAATTGTTTTTCACAGCAAACCTGATTATGTCAGTATGATTATTAAGCTAATTTAACAACTGAGGAAACTAAGACAACTAGAGGTTAAGTGACTGGTCCAATGTCACACAGTAATATGTTTCTGGATTTGAACCCAGCTCTTCCTGATTTTAGGACCTGCCCTTGATTCATTGCACCACCTGAAAAATTGTTTAAAATAGTGAGAATTTGGGGCAGCTAGGTGGCATAGTGGATAAATCACCAGCCCTGGAGTCAGGAGTACCTGAGTTCAAATCCAGTTTCAGACACTTAATAATCACCTAGCTGTGTGGCCTTGGGCAAGCCACTTAACCCCATTTGCCTTGCAAAAAAAAAAAGAGAGAATTTAAGTGAACTTTATGAGAAACAAAATCTGAATGCTCTCTGGCTTTCAAAATGCCATACTGGCTTTCCATTATTTATAATAAAAGCAGCATTGCTTTTGATTGATTGATTAACCAATTGAACTTAATGAAGAATTTTCTCTTGTTTGTTTACTATTGTGTGACCTTGAGCAATTCACTTACTGTACTTAGGTCTAAGTTACCTCATTTGAAAAATTAAGGAATGTACTGTATGACCTCTTGAGTACCTTATAGTCCTTCATCTAGTATTCTATCATTTTAATATATCATTTATTACTCATGACACTAAGTTACATGGAACTCAGCTCTCATGTATCAGTTAGAAATGTTCTCATCTATCAGATAATGAAATAGTAATTACTTTAGACAAGATCACATACCTAAGAAATTGTGGAACTGGGACAAGAACCCAAGTGCTCTGAATCCTAGTTCAATGTTTATTATTACCCTTATTCCTCACTGTTGACTGAAATGTTCTCTCCTGCTCTTCTTGGTCAGTCCAGTTCCCAACCATATTTTAAGGTCATATTTGAACTCTTCCTTCACTACTCTGGTTCATTTTTTCATTACACTTCTATGAATTTCAATAGTAGAAAATTTAGTGCTACTATCTTCTATGTATTTCTTATAATTGTTTTAACTCTTATCACCCTCATAAGAATGGAGGGCCCTCATGTCAGATTCTATGCTTTAAACATCCTCACACAATGATGGTGATATCTTTGGTTTTCCCCCAAATCTTTACACAGCAGATGCTTAACAAATATGATTAGTGACTTCATTAAATGTTTTATATGGCAGAAAATATTCCATTAATACATAGTTTCCACTAAGCTTTTTTTGTTTATAATTTTGTCATATTGTGATTTTCTAGATTCAGGCACCCCTGTATAAGATCTTGGTAGAAATACGTATTTGAAAGGATCTTACAAATTATCAATTATATGAACTCAGAAAGATTTCTAAATCTCTACTGTATATACACTCTTCAAATACTGAAAGAATATACCTGAAGTAACTATCAAGATGTGCTTACTAACCCCTGCTTTATATCATACTTTTGAAAATAATGCAATATTTCCACTTATCCCAGTGTCCACATTCTGCCAGAACTGTAACAGTGTTCTAAAATCAGTTTCCCTGACAGTATTCCCAATGACTACAAAAAAACTAAGTTAAACTATCTAGATTTAATGTCCCATTGTGATTACAAGCCACCACTAAAGTGGAAATCAAATAAACAAATTTAGATTCATTAAAAATTGAAACTTGCTAAACTTTCCAAGATTCCAAACTGAACATCTCTGAGCATCTCTGTTTTCTTAATATTGTTGCTAATATTACTGCACTGCACTGCAGTTGCAGTTATGAAAGCCTAACCCTGTTAAAAGTGTTCATTGGAAAGATTTACTATTCCTTAGTGCCATGAGCATCTTTATTTTTAATTCAATACAAGAGCTTCAAGGTGGAAAAAAAAAAGTCCAGCACTAAGGTAGAACAAAACAATACTGCACTGTATGTCAAAAGGATGATATAGGACAAGGGTTAGTGAACTCAACTATTATTAGCCATTTAAATGGCTTTAGGGGTTTTCCTTCCATGTTTTCAAAGAATCTAGATAGTAGCGATTTGGCTGTATTTATAAATTTCTATAATAGTTGTTTGTGTTTTCCATATCTTTTTCAAATATATTTAGTTGCACAGTTATGAGAATGAGATTTTTCCATGATTAATAGGAGGCACATTTTATTTGTGTTGTTATGCAGGAAGCTTGGCTATACAATTTTCCATGAGGGAAGTATTCTTCAATAACTACCTTTCCTCCCAACAGATGTATGTAGTCTCTTTGAGATAGAAAACACTAAGGTGTACTCCCACTTTTCATACAGTATAATGAAAGAACTTAATTTTTCCTTCTGTGAAAATTCCTATTTCTAACCTAGCTCCATTGAGCTAAAACAGCTTGCAAAGTTATTATTATCTAACCATTCCTATAAAAAAAACAACTTGATAATTCATAGTAAACTTTGGAGAAATATAGCTGTTTCCCTTTCGTGATAAATGTAAAATTCTGGAGTGAAGACATTGCAAGTTGCAGGATTCTAAATGTAGTGTAATCAATTAACTAAAGACCACATACATAAAATATCAAAGTCAGAAGACAGATGCCTTAGAGGAAAACATACCCAGTTTTGGCGAAGTTTGTCCAGTATGTCATAACCACTGCACTAAGCATGACATCATTCTTAGAGAAGTTACAGCTGAAGAGTTCAGTAGGACCAATCATGGGAATGCCAAAAACATATGGAACTTCATCACCATGGGCTGAATCAGCCCAACTTGGTTTCATTTCACTTTGACAATGGTGATAGAATGCATAGAAATATGTTGGGGAGCCATACTGAGCATGAAGATCAGCTGTGGCAACAGCAGGAGCAACCCATTGATGATCAGTAAAAAGGGCAACCAGGGTCTTCCTTCGCGTTTCAGGGTTTTCTTTATCTGCCCAGTCAGTGTACATGAACTTTATCGTCTCCCGTAGGGTGTCTTTTCCTTCTGGATAACCATACAGATTGTCCACAAAGTTGGAGACAGAGAAGTCAAAATCATTTGGTGAAACACCATCCTCATTGTCAACAATACCATCAACAAACTTTAAGCCTTCCCCTTGGTTTACGCCAAGCATTATGTCATAGTTTAGGAACTCCCCCTGCTCCATTAGAATCTGAGGGTCATCTGGAATTACATCACCATCTATCACGGGCCCGAAGGCAATGTGGTATGTGGCTGGAGTAATGGTCTGTTGAATGAGTTCTTTGTAGTTCTTATTCCGAAGGCATTCAACCATGTCTGTGGTATCCAGCATGTTGCAGCCCACTTTATCTGCCAATATCCGAGTGTACTTGGCAGGCTGGTAGTTCACTGCCCAGCTGGACAGGGCTGTTCCACTCTGTATGATTGCCTTTTGGAACAGACCTGCAGGTGCAAATTGTGTACATGCAAATGAAAATCGAAAATATAGAAAAGCAGCTTTTACTGAGCAAAGAATGCTTTTATTGTATCTCAGGGATGTGAATTTCTGAGTACAGTAGCCTTCAGCTATTTCAGTCTCTCTCACTCATTTTTTTTCCATTTGACACTAGTTTTAATAGGAAGTTCATCTTCATATAGACTAAAGAGTTAAGAAAAGGAAACTATCCTTACAAGTTCACCCCCCACAATGAAAATTCATACTATTTATCTACCCCTCTAGAAATTTTCAGTTTTTATTTTTAAAAAAGTTCTCACAAATAAATAAATGTCAGAAGCAATCCAATTCTCTGTTCCATGTCAATATGCTTTTCACTAGTTTAAAGGTCAAAGGAAAATTATACGCTTACCTCTTTCACAGAGTAACCAGGCACCATGTAATTTAGGGAAAATGTTCAGCTAAAATCAATTTAATATGCTCAATTTGTGGGAGTATTTTGGTCTGATATACTTTTGAATTACTTGTTTCACATTTTCTCCCTTAACTGTAAATATATGAAAAAAATTTAATGTGCATTTGAAAGAATAATTTGTCCATATCTAATTTATTCTCCAATTGGAACTAATAAGATTTTTTTCCCCTGAAGAATTATGATTTCCAAAAAAAAAAAATGAAACCAATTCCAAGTCCAGAATTTGTAAAACTGTCAAAAATACCCTATTTAGCTTGGGGTTCAGAATAAGCTTGAGCTGATGGAGTAAAAGAAATCGATACTTTTATTCCACTGCTTGGATGTCTAGAAGTATAAAACCTCTATTTTTAGAATATGTCAGGACAGGAGATATTGGATTATAAAATCAGAGTATTCTATTCACTATCCTGCCTTTTTTACAGTTGAATGCTAGTCTGAGTTTAGAATCTGACATCTCATGATCCACCAGAGGAATAAAACATTCAGTCTCTGATTCTGGTAGCTTGCACTATGTCAACTTTTAAAATCATGGAAGTAATCAAGTAGGTAAAAAACATGATTTTAATCAGTAGGATGTAATTTGAAAAGAAAGAAGATGACCCAGAGGTTAACTCAGAACTGAAATTCTAAATGGTCCTATCTTGCATTGGCTAGGTAGCTATTTAGGAACTTAATGTTACATACTCTGTTTTGACTAGTGAATTATTATATTTACTTTAATATAGTGCTACTTGCAGCTTAGAGAAAATAGTGACCTATAGATCCCATTATAGAACCTGGTGTAAGACTTCAGTAAAATGATTCAGATGCTTTTGAAGCATTGCAAAGTCCTATCCAAATTATAGTTAATAAAATTGGAATGGTGTAAACGCCATTAGAAAGAAATTTCTCAGAACTAAGAGAAATCTTTTAGTTGATTTGAACTTGACATAATAAAAAACAATAATTTTTTCAAGTACAGAGAATATTTCAAATGTGAAGAAAAGAACAAAGAACAGTGTCAACATTAAATTGTCCTAAAAAGTTGGATTAAAAATGTTGAACATGACACATGTTCTATCTACTCATTCACTTGTTACCCTCTCAAGGGAAGGGTTCCACCCATCTGCTGCACAGTGAGGCTACATTCATTCTGCTTCGCTGAGGAAGGAGGAAGAAAAGGAATTTTTCTAATCCTTTTTTCTCCTCAGGAACATTAAAAAGCTTACCTCTTTAAGTGCCTAAAGAATTAATAAGTTTTACCTTTTTAGATAGAAATTTTAACCTTACTATGTCTCCTTCTTCCACTAAAACTAATAGGTACCATATAACCTAGAATTGTTGTTATAAATTTCCATTTATTTATTGTACAACAATGCTGTTCTATTTAGGTTCTTATATTTCTTTATAACTATAAGCCATCTTTCAAACTCAAGAAATCAGCTGTCATTTTGTCAACTCCTCCACTCCCACCAATTTTCTAGTCCGGTAGAATTGAATCTGCTATGTCTTTGGAAAACAGATTATCAAAATATTGAAAATTGTTTATTTAAGAAGTACCTCTAAAACTGGGAGATAGAGCTTAAAGAATAAAGTAAAATATCATTTAGAGATCACTGCCTTCCAGTAACAGTGTTGGATACTAAGATTCTTTGATACTGCAATCCTGGCTATTTCTTACATATATCTTACATTACCTAACTTCAGTGATTTTTATTATCTGTACCCTGTTCTTGGAATTCTCTTTCTCCTTATCTTTTCTTCCTGATTTCCATCAAGTTCCACCTAAAATCCTAAGTGTTAAAGGAAGCCTTTCCTACTCCTATTTAATTCTCATGTCTTGCCATCAATGATTATCCTGCATATATCTTGTTTTAACATAGTTGTTTGCTTATTGTTTCCTTCATGGAACCTGAAACTTGATTGTAGTGGTGACCTTTTGGTTTCCGTTATATATTCAGTGCTGGGATGCACAGTAGGGACTTAATAAATGTTTATTGATTAACTGACTAGAATCTTTGGGATTTCTATTTTGGGTGTTCAAAACTTTTGTTCTCTGCTAATTTCAGGGTTGCAGGCCAAATGATTGAAGCTGCCAAACAAACTGACTACTGTGTATTTAAAGAATCAGTAGTAGATTTTTCCCTCTTGTAAAGGTTACTATCTTCTACATGATTTTTTTCTAATTTTGGTTAAAAAATGACATAAAATATGTCAAATAACATTGTAATATGTTCTGATGATAATTTAATCCAGAAATTCAATTGAGCAAAAGTTTATTAATTATTAAATGATTACAGGTTTTTAGTTCTTTACAGCATTAAAATTCTATGAGTATGTGACTGTGCAAAATGCATAAAAATATTTTAAAAATTAATGCTTAAGAACTTAAGTAAAATGATGTGTTATAAATATTGAAGAAAAATATCTATCACTATTTTTAAGTTGTGGGATAAAATAAGAAAGTCATTTTTTAAAATAATGGGTAAAATGTGAATGGCATTGTTTACATATTGAACTCTCTAATATTCTTTTCCATCTTATATTTACTACTTCTGCATCCACAGTCATTAACAAATAAAACTTAAGACTGAATAAGGATTTCATAAATAACTACTATTATCATAGATAGTAAAAATTCACAGAAAAGTTAGAATTTGATCAAGGAAATTAATGATCTAACCAAATTTATTGTTAAATCACAAATACAAATCAAAAAAGCGAAATAAAAACTGGCCAGGGAAAGGATATGGTAAGAAGGAGGAGGAGAAAGAGGACAGTTTATACAAGGATCACTACCTAGGTTTCTGTTGAATTTTTTTAATAATACAGCTTTATCATATAATTCAGATAGAACATTCCCTTCATCATTCTTAAAGCAAACAAACATCTCTATTTTTATTTATTTTATTTTTATCAGAATGGAAATCATATTACCTTCTGAATAGTGAGACAAGGTCAAGAGGCTAACGCAAGATGCTCCTGCTCCTGAGCCAAAGATAGTAACTCGTTTTGGATCCCCTCCAAAGGATCCAATGTTTTCTTCAATCCATCGTAAAGCTTGGATTTGGTCAAGCAATCCATAATTGCCTTTTGCTGCCTGGTCCCCAGTACTTAAAAAACCTACAAACAAGAAAAGTATTTTCTTAGTTATCAAAGCACACAACTTAATGTCATAGTTTTGGTAAATCACATCTTGTGTTCGCTATAGAATTTTCCCAATAACAATAAACAGTTATTATAGAATTATCTTGCAAGTCAAATGTGGTCTTACATAATACAAATTATGACTCTCAATACTTTGAATAGATAATAATTTATGTTACTGAAGAGAGACAAAAAAGTTTATATGAACTCAAATGAAGAGACACTTTATCTCAATGGCATTTATAGAGGAAACTGGATAAAAAAACAGCAAAGTAATGAAAAATTGGGGAGGAAATGTATACAATAAAATTATTTCTTCCATCAATTAACATGGAGTTACAACATTTGAATAGTTCCTAATATGTTTCATGAGGAATTAGAAATGATACTAGTCAAAAAAATAAGATGGCATTAGACAACATTGAGAGAGGAGGTTCATGTAGGTGAAGAAAATTTTGAAGATAAAAAATGGGAGTGGGGCGGCTAGGTGGCACAGTGAATAAAGCACCAACCCTGGAGTCAGAAGTACCTGGGTTCAAATCCGGTCTCAGACACTTAATAATTACCTAGCTGTGTGGCCTTGGGCAAGACACTTAACCCCATTGCCTTGCAAAAAAAACAAAAAAACAAACAAAAAAAATGGGAGTCCTGAAATTATGGTCCATGGATCAGTTTATAAAAATGTAAAAATCTTTCTTCTACCCTCAAATTGTGATTTCCTAGCCCCTAGTACAGAAAGATTAATTCTTAAGATGTCAAAAAGAGAGAAGGGTCTGTAATCTTAAGAAAAAAACAGAACAAAAAATATGAATCACAGAAAATATCAACTGCTAATCCATATGCTTAATTTGACTCCTCTGTGGGATTTTCTCAGAATAATTTATAAATATACTGTGGATATTCGTGGTAAAGATCAATATTTAAAAAGCACTTATATATCATATTCTATTTGATCCTAGAAACAAACCCAGGAAGCAAGAGCTATTATGCCCATTTTATAATAAAAACACTGAGGCTGAGAGTTCAAGTGACTTGACACATTAAGTTTCTAAGATGGGATCCAAATTCAAGTGCTCCTGAGTTGACATACAGCAGATTACTTTTTCAGAGTTACACAATTGAATCAAAGAAATAGGGAACTTTGGGTCATATTATGGTAACTTTTTGAATACTAAAGAAAAAAATCTACATTCAATACAGTAGTTCAAAAATATAACATTCAAAATCCTTTTCTAACCAGGTGTCTTTTTAAAAAAATGTTATTTATTTAAGGTAATGAGATTAAGCGACTTGCCCAAGGTCACACAGCTAGGCACTTATTAAGTTATCTGAGGTCAGATTTGAACTCCTCCTGACTCCAAGGCTGGTGCTCTATCCACTACGCTACCTAATTGCCCAACAAGGTGTCTTTCGTGCAGAGGTCAAAAGTATTTGTGATCCTTTAAAATTGGAGCAACAGAGAAAATTTTGCTCAAAAATTTTAATTATTAATATTAGGTGAGATAAAGAAGAGTAATATACAGCACTTTCCAAAGACAAAGGAACGTAGGGTTGTAGCCAAAACTGACTTTGCAGAATTATGTTTTCACAAAGACAGGTTGAAATAAAGATTTCTCTTGGTCACATCTAGTGACCGTTGTCTGCTTTCAGGGGTAGGAATGACCTAATATATCTTTATGTACTTTAAAACACATGACAATATCAGGTTGTCAATATTATCTACATAATTTTCCCACATCAAAAATAGAAAAATCTACAACATTAAGAAAAACTCTGCTTAATTTCATTTTTTTTTTAAAATAGCCTAAATCAAGGAAACTCTTACCAAGGATCTTATCCATTACACTTTGAGTTTCCCATATAGCCAGTCAGTATGAGGTAGGTGGTATAGAGGATAAAACATTGGATCTAGGGTCAGGAAGATTTAAGTTTTAATCCAATCTAATTAATCTCTGTTTCCCTCAGCTTCCTCAAATTTAATAGGTGATAATAATAGTACCTACCTCTCTGTATTGTTGGACAGAACAAATGAGATAATATTTGTAAAATACTTAGTTGAATATCTGGCATATAGTAAGCACTTAAGGAATATTTTCTTCTCTCTACAGATGGCTTCCCTCTATTGTAATGGGGTCTTCCTCCCATTTTTTAGAATCACAAGCTGTATCTTTTCTCTTGCTTTAATGAAAATTTGTTTTATTATATGAAAAATTCCTATAAGTGTTCTAATAATTGAATTTAAACTATCCAATGGTGAAATATCTTAGATGTTCCTTTTTGCAGATGACATTGAGCTAATTGCAAAGTGTCACAGAATAGAGGTTTTTTTCATATCAAATTCATAAGCAGTCCAAATAAATGATGAATTCCTACAGCCTGAAATATAGCAGCTCATATATAGTAGACAGTCTATAAAGCTTATCTACAAATATGGACAACACCATAAATAAGCTGGAACCAGAACTCAGGAATAGCTGAGAAGTCTGGATTGCTTTTGGGAAATTGGTGCTTTCAAGGATTCCAGGCTTCTCCTTGAAACAAACAAACAAACAAACAAAATACTTTTAATTCAAAGAAGAACTTATTTCTAACCCTGGTGTGTAGTCAAAAGAGGGAAAGCATTTTATGACAATCCTTCAATATATATTTAGATTAAGGAATTTTGGGGAAATGTGATGGAGGGCACATTTTACCTAGTGGAACTATGCAAAAAAGAGAGAGTAGAGTCAATATGGAAACAAAGGAAATCTTTTTCCATGCTTTGTCCTGCAACCCCTTTGTCAGTTCCATTATAACAAGAAGGTAGTTAGGGTGAGCAGCTGTGGTCATGAATTCCCCAGCAATCGATGAGCTAGCAGTCCGAGTGCTCCTGAACACTTAGTGCAGTCTGCTATGCCTTTTGCCTGTGTAGCTCCAAACTATTGCTCCACTGTCATCAATACTTATCTAGTATGATTTATAGGCATTAGAAAGTATTATGGTTGTTACTAGAATTACAATTTCTTCTCTACCCTCAAGGTAATGAAGAGATATGTGTTAGGCAACAACAGATTACAAATTAATTCATTACCTTTTAGGAATCATGCAGAAGTCATATAAAGGATGCAATCAGAGAGATGCACAGCTGAACAAGGAGGCAAGTTAGTTTTGTAGTGGAAGTTAAAGATAACCAATGGAAATTTCATATGCTTTAAAGAACCTTTACAAAATAAATAGGCAGACAGAACTTCCTCGAGCCCACTGAGTAAAAAATCCTTTTGGGGAACTTATTGGAGACTAAGGATGGCACTTGTACATGGTAAGACTTATTGTGATCTGCATAGATCAAAGGAATATCCACATCACTACAAATATAGGTCCACTGAATACTGAAATGATGAAATAAAGAAAAAATCAATTTACCTGATATTCTTTGTCAATCAATCAATATATCCATAAAGATTTTTTAGCACCTATTATGAGTCAAGCACTAAGCCAATCAAAGGGGATACAGAGATGAAAAAGGAAAATTGCCATTGCCTTCAAAGAACACACACATCAGAGGAGACAAAGTGAATATATTTATCCCATGTCTCAAAGCATTTGCATAAAACTCTTCTTTGTAAAGATGTAATTAAACACTCAATGCTCCTGGGCTGTGTGTGAGAGGTTGTATTGTTGTGAGCTTGGGAGACAAGAGATCCTGACCTTCTGGCTGTCAGCTTTGGGAGAGAAATCCTCCAATGAGAAGAGTCTTATGCAAATAGTCTTTGAGGTGTGAGTTATTATATATATATAAGGAAATACAAGATACCTAAGAGGCAGATCCAACATATCCTTGGATAGGAAGGGATTCCCTCATAATGGCAATGGAAAAGACTTTTTAAAAATCTTGCGCTAAGTCTTGAAGGATGCCAGGAATTCTAAGAGACAGAAGTCAGAAGGGAGAATATTCCACAGATAGAGGGAAGCCAATTAAACAGCATGAAGATGAGAAAGTTAGAGTAACAAGCTTGAGGAACAGCATATGAAGAAGGAAAATATATAAGGAGAATTGAAAGTTCTAAATAAGGGGCCAGGATGAAAAGTATTCTGAATGACAAACAAAAAAGTGTATATTAAATCCTAGAAGGAATATGAAGCAACTGGAGTATGTTAAGCAGAAAGAGGGAGAAAGATGACATGATGAGTTCTTCACTTTAGGACAATCACTTCAGCAGTTATGTCGAGGACTGAAAAGAAAAGGGAGAGATAGAGGCATTAATTAGGAGGGTATTGCTACAGTCAAGTAGAGAGGCAGAAGAGCTGAAACTAGTATGGTCCCCGTGTGGCTACAGTCAACCTGATTCATATCTGGCTACTGGACTCAGATGGCTCTGGAGAAGAAAGTGAAGCCAGTGACTTAGCATAGCATCTCCTCACTTAAATAGGATTCATGTGCTTGTCATGGCATCATTTCCATGATGTCATGGTCTTCTTTGAGAATGAAGGGCAAATATCAATATCAGAAAGATAGGAACTTTTGTTAAAGTCTTGAGAAAGGAGAAAGAGCATATTTGTCCACTGATTGAAAATCTGAAGTGAGAGTGGGTGAAAGGTTTAGTAAAACATCAACATTAAGAATCAAAGTAGGGGCGGCTAGGTGGCATAGCGGATAAAGCACTGGCCTTGGAGTCAGGAGTACCTGGGTTCAAATCTGGTATCAGACACTTAATAATTACCTAGCTGTGTGGCCTTGGGCAAGCCACTTAACCCCATTTGCCTTGCAAAAACCTAAAAAAAAGAATCAAAGTAGCTGGAGAGATGATTAATAACAGGGAAATTTAGATGAAGGTAGTTTGGGATGGATAGTAGAGAGAATGAATTCTGTTTTAGACATGTTTAGTTTGAGGTGTCTATGGCACATCTAGTTCAATCTCTCCAACAGGCAGTTGGTAATATAAGACTAAAATGAGAGCAAGTAAATGTATTCTAAATGTAGTCAACATAATTGAAAGTATTTAGTAAAAATTATATTACAGAAACTAATTTTATTGACAACATAGACATAATGTTTTCTGAAAAAAATATAATACTTCTACAAAACTAGCATAAGCAGTTGATCACAATTATCCCCTCCCTGCTCTGTCTTCTTGCCCTTGGTTCTGGACTAAAAAATGTTTTCTATAAAATATAAGGTAGATCCTTGAATTCAGAACTGATTGAGAAGATTTCCTCTAAGCAAATCAAATCCAGTATCTCACCTCAGGCAGTTATACAAGGCTACTTTAGTATACCTTGAATTACAGTTATTGTTTCAATAAAAACTAAATCACATTTGCTATTCTCATTAAAAACAAAACAATAACAACAAAACTCAACAATTTGACTTGGAGAAGAAAGCTCTGATTTTATTTCATTTCCTGAATTGACTTGAAATGATGATGTATTATATTAACACAAAGAAGTCTGAAAAGACATATTTTAAACCAGATGAAATGTAGAGCATCAGGAAAGTTTATTTTGCCTCTAAGATGGTAAAGATCTTCTCTCTATACTCAGCCATTCTGTCTCTGAAGAAAACAGTTTAAGTATAAAGGAGGTTAAATTAAAGCACATCTCAAGGCTGCTAAACATAATTGTACCCTGGTCCTTTTAGGGATTTAAATCAGTGCTGAGGGGCCTTTTGCCTTGGGACAACAGAGCTAAAACTCAATCTTATTAGGAGAGGGGAGTTGCTGTATTACAGAAAGTATATTAGAGAAGATCAGCCATTAAACCATTAAACCATGACTCATTCATAACAACAATTATTATTATTATTATTATTATTATTATTATTATTATTATTATGTTTAAAGGTTTACAAAGTGTTTTAAGATTTTTATCCTATTATATCTTAACAACACTGGAAAGTAGGTAATATCATTATTCCCATTTCACAGATAATGATACCGAGTTAGGCAGAGATTAAATGACATTAGTGTCACTCAGCTACTGAATCTGAGGCTAGTTTTGAATTAGTCTTCCTGATTCCAGTTCCAGTTCTCTACTAACTCTGTCACCTAGTGATCTTGTCCTTTTTCAAATAGTCAAATGTATCTTGTAAATGACTAGGGAGATGCTTCTTGACAGAAATGGTAAAAGGTGAGAACAAGGCACAGATGCTGACTTACAAGAATCTATGCCTAGGTCTTGCACCCTTGGCTACATCTGATCATTGACTGTGATGAATACATACATGCAAGGATGGATCAAATGAACATAGGCAGAGTGAAATAAACAGAGTCAAGAAAATATTATCCACAATGTCTACAACAATAAAAATCACCAAAAGAACCACCAAAAATGAGGAAAGCAGCAATATTATAAGGAAAAATATAGCTCAGAATAAAAGAGAAGACACTCCTCTTCCATCCTTTTGAATAAGTGAAAGGTCCACATGTATTATACATTTCATTTCTGAGTGTAAATAATTAGACAATAGTGAGATGGACATTTTCAATTGCAGTGATAATCTTATACGTTATAGAGTTTGAGAGCTCCCAGGTATTGTGTTTCACTCAGACAGGAAATTCTAGCAACTATTCCAGTAATTTTTTAAAGAAAAGGACTATTGACAATGAATGCAAACCTTGGCTGAGCTTAACAGGAGTAGTAAACCTAGAAGGAATAATTTGGACAGTGCAAAGAAGAAGTGACATGCCAATTTAGCGGTTCTACAAAGTAGTTTTAAGTCCTGATGTTTTAAATATCAATATCCCAGCTTTGTTTACATTCTTGTTAATATATCCTTGGAAATTTTCTTGTATTAATAACTTCTTTTAGAAATGCAAATTAAAGCTTCTCTGAGGTACCACCTCATACCTCTCAGATTGGCTAATATGACCAGAAAGGATAATGATCATTGTTGGGTGGGTTGTGGGAAATCTGGGACACTATTACACTGTTGGTGGAGCTGTGAACTCATCCAAACTTTATGGAGAGAAATTTGGAACTACACCCAAAGGGCAACAAAAATATGCATGCTCTTTGATCCAGCAATACCGCTACTGGGTCTATACCCTGAAGAGAAGATGAAAAAGGGTAAAAACATCACTTGTACCAAAATATTCATAGCAGCACTGTTTGTGGTGGCAAAAAATTGGAAATTAAGTAAATGTCCTTCAATTGGGGAATGGCTTAGCAAAGTGTTGTAAATATATGGCATGGAACACTATTGTTCTATTAGAAACCAGGAGGGATGGGAATTCAGGGAAGCCTGGAGGGATTTGCATGACCTGATGCTGAGTGAGATAAGCAGAACCAGAAAAACACTGTACACCCTAACAGCAACATAGGGGTGTTGGTCAACCTCGATGGACTTGCTTATTCCATCAGTGCAACAACTAGGGATAATGGAGAATACCATCTGTATCCAGATAAAGAGCCGTGGAGTTTGAACAAAGACCAAGGACTATTGCCTTAAATTTAGGGAAAAAAAACTGATCTCTTATTGTCTGACCTTGCTATCTCTTATACTTTATGTTTCTTCCTTAAGGATATGATTTCTCTCTCATCACACTCAATTTGAATCAGTGTGTACCATGGAAACTATGTACATACTGACAAATTACCTTCTGTGGGGGTGGGGAAAGGGAAATAGGATTGGGGGAGAATTGTAAAACTCAAAATAAATAAAATCTTAAAAAAATAACTTCTTTTATGTACAGGAAATAAAGAGCTGACCTGGGTCTTATTTTTGCTGTTAAACAGATCCTTTTCTATTCTCCTCTTGGGGAGAACTTGGACATAAAACAGAAGAATTTTTTTCCCATTTGCTCTAAGGTAAAAGGAATAAAGAATCACAGAATTTTGGGGAAAGTTCTAACCCTTTTTTCCTAATGATTTGGCTCCCCCAGGACTAGAAGTAGTCTAAGCTTGCTTGGGAATGGATTTGAGAGAGGTTCTTACTGTGAAAGAGTGAGTACCTCACCAGCAATAAGCAAGTATTATCATATCCATTTTGCTGAGGAGAAAACTGGGGAATTAAATGTTACATGACTTTACTATGATCATATGGAAGGGTCAAAAAGGCCATTCACTGCTTTAATGATAATTAAAGCTATTAATATTTATCACATCATGTTTACAAAGTACTTTAAGACTCATTAATTTCTTTTATCTAAACCACAATATTGTAAAGTAGTTAGTATAGCACAATAATCTCAAAAAGACTGGGAAAAAGTTAGAGGTTATATGACAGATGGAGAATTCAGAGAAGAAGCCAAAAGAGAGATAGGTAGAATGTGAGAGAAGTGGACATGTTCTCCTTTTTGAGAAAGAGTAGCATACTGGTCAACTTGTTTTTCCGTTTAGTATTGTATCTGGAAATATTATGCAAAATAGTACAAAAGTTGGTGGCAAGTGAGGTACTGTACAAGTAGCCAAGATCATATCACCAATGAACTGCACCTAAGCCCAGTATTTTAAGCAGGAAACTCATCATGCTTTCTGCAGTCATTCGAATCCCTGACCATTTTATTTTCACTGTGCTGATCAGAGAGCACAGACTTGGGGGGAGGTAGATTTGGACTGGAATGAACATAATACATTTGCTCAATGCATAAGCTCAGAGGACAATACTCTAGGGCTAAACAGTGGGATGACAAGAGGCCATTCCACTTCCCCATTCCCTCAACACTAGACCTCTAACTTGTTTTAAGATAACATATAGTTATAAATGGGTGAAGCAAATCAATCAATAAATTAAATAAAACTGTTTTGTTCATTGGCTGCATTAATATTTTAGAAAAATTTTAATAAGAAGATTTATTCAAATAATAGTCTTTGAATCAGTGCTAACATTTTCTATAATTATATAATATATTATAAATTTTTATATAAAGCTTATATAAAAGATTTGTTTATTATACAAGTTATTGTACAATATTATACAAATTTTATCCAATATAATATGTATTATACAATAAATAAAAACACATATTTATTTATCATATACTACATTAAAAATATATGTTCATATTTATATACATGAGCAGTTAGGTAACACTGTTGACCTAAGGTAGAAGTTTGAGTATGCCAGCATAAGAATATCAGACACTACTGAAAAATGATTCAACAACAACAACAAATAAAGACCAGAAAGAATATTATATACAATCCTGGATTCAGTCCCCTGGATGATACAAAAGTCCAATATTATAAGTTCAATAGTAAAAATCAAAGAAAATTTATCAACTAAGAAATAGTAAAACTAACCATGATACTGGAATGTAATTAAATATTGCTGTGATACAAGAAACTATGACTGTGATGAAAACATACATACAAGGATAGATCAAATGAACATAGGCAGAGTGAAGTAAGCAGTCAAGAAAATGTTTTACACAATGTCTACAATAATAAAAACCATCAAAAGAACCACCAAAAAAATCAAAAGAGAAAGCAATATTATAAAGAAAAAGATGTTTCAGAAGAAAAGAGAAGACACTCCTAGTCCATGCTTTTAGATAAGTGAAAGGTCCATATGTATTGCATATTGCATATATTAATAGACATTTTTGATCAGTTATGTTGATTTTTTTCTTTTCTCTTTTCTTTTTTTCTTCAAAAATGCTATTTACTATGAAAATAGTCATTGGCTGCAGTCTTCTCTGACCTGTGGCCCAGTCAATGCTGCTTGGTTGTTTCTCTCTCTCTCTCTCTCTCTCCCTCTCTCTCTCTCTCTCTCCCCTTCTCTCTTGCCCTTCCTATGTCTTGTAACGTTTTTTTGTTGTTGTTTTTAGGTTTTTTCGAGGCAAACAGGGTTAAGTGGCTTGTCCAAGGCCACACAGCTAGGCAATTATTAAGTGTCTGAGATCGGATTTGAACCCAGGTACTCCTGACTCCAAGGCCGATGCTTTATCCACTACACCACCTAGCCACCCCTCTTGTAACCTTTTAAAATAAATTTTTGTTTTATTTCCACTCATGCTTTCCCCAGTCTGAATAATGACTTCTCAAAGGCAGAACAGAACTCAAGTAGCCAGAGGCTACATAAATGGCAAGCCAGCTGGATCCAGTTCCAATAGGTGAAAAGCAATACCCCCCCCTTTTTTTAGATCCTAGATTTTTAGAAAAAAGGGAAAATTATTGGACCTCTAGCCCTCCTTCTGTTTTTAACTGGAAAAAGGTTGAGTTTTGTGGGGATTCAGCTAAGTTGATCCCATGTGGTGTTTCGCAGTAGCCTTGGTGTGGGCTTGCTCTGTTTTCAGACTGACCAGAGAAAAGGCAGTTCTGAGATGAGTTTGGTTTATACTTCACGGTGGAGTGAGGGTTATTAAGAAAGGATGTATCTCCTATTGACCTGTTTGCCTACCTATAAATTGACAGAGAATTAAAATATGGGAGAAATTCCATACCTTGGAAGGAATTAGATTTGACAAAAGCAAAACACCTGAGCTCCTGGAAATTATCTTCAGGTGGAACTCTCTTTTTCTCTTTGAAATGCTCTCTCATTCTCTGCCACCCCCACCCTCTGCAGGAGTAGAAGGGAGGGAGAAGGGAGGGAGGAGGGAGGGGAGGGGAGGGGAGGGGGAGAAGGGAGGGAGGAGGGAGGGGAGGGGAGGGGGAGAAGGGAGGGAGGAGGGAGGGGAGGGGAGGGGAGGGGGAGAAGGGAGGGAGGAGGGAGGGGAGGGGAGGGGAGGGGGAGAAGGGAGGGAGGAGGGAGGGGAGGGGAGGGGAGGGGGAGAAGGGAGGGAGGAGGGAGGGGAGGGGAGGGGAGGGGAGGGGAGGGGAGGGGGAGAAGGGAAATCTTTCTTTTCAGAACTTGGAAACTCAAACCAATGTCTCAGATGCAATGGGTGCTTCACTGCAGGAAGGGTAGATTCCCCCAAAACTTGTTTTGGCTCCATTGTTTAAAATAGGGGACTCCCACAGTTTCCTCCTGGTTTGGGGAAGAGAGGAGAAAATAACAACTTTTTATCCTTAGGCTACACTTGTTTATTAATTCCAAGCCCCTAAAGACATTAGCTGAGCAGAGAAAACTTCATCCTTAGGAGGGGGAAGGGGAAATGGGCATATTGATTGGGAAACCTTGTGGTGAATTAAGAAAAAAAGGGAAAACTTTTTTTTTCTGGGACTATGAAATTCAGACTTCATCTTTTAATTAAGCCTGTGCTAATAAATAATATCTCTGTAATAGAGTAACTGGATTTGACCTTTATAAAGTTACTTAAGAATGCATTCAATTTTAACTATTGGTTGGCTATTTCAAAATTTTAATGAATATATGAGGTACCTCAAGAAATTCTGATTGATTCTGAAAATTATTTTCTGACTGGTCTTAATTGGTACATTCAAAAAAATATAATACAAATATGTGTGTACATGTGTATTTAAACATCAGTGGGACTTTTTCACATCTCTCTACTGGTATAGAGAGGTGAAAAAAATATTTCTATAATCTGAGATCTGATACCAGCCAGGGTATCAATCTCATCTTAGTAAATTTGATACAAAATGGTTGTGTCTATGTCTAAATTCGTGTGTGTGTGTGTGTGTGTGTGTGTGTGTGTGTGTGTGTGTGTTAAATGTCACTACTTTTAGTTTGGATTTTGAATTTAATTGTTTTAAAGGGTCTAATTTTAAAGAATTAATGAAGTTGGGACCTGAGCCTATCTGCTTATATCATCTGAAAGTTTGAAAGTGGCAAAGTTTGAAGTGATTTCAGCTGTGAGCTAACTTTTTGGTAATTTAATAATTGATTGAAGGTTGTATTCAATTTATGTTAAATGTAGACTCCCTGCCCTCAAGAGGCTTTGAAAAGAGGGCAGGAAGGCCTTTAATAGGAAAAGGTCACCACCTTGTGTTTAAAAAGAAACTCAGCACTAAATGAGAGTAATTTAGTCACCTTTGAAAGTTTTGTAACAGTCATGATTTTATATATATTATTAAAAAGAAAAATATAATTATGATAAATTTTATGTCAAAGAATTTGACAATAGTGAATCCTATATGGCATATTTATTGATTTCTTTTGGGAAAAAAAGAAATGTGCTAAATTTTGTAATCTGATTTGTTTTGATGTTAGATCAAAATTGATAATTGTCAGCAATCTCACAAGGTCTTTTGTTGGTAAAGGAAGAAAGTTTGTAATCTTTTTCTTATCTATCATTACATATTTGTGGAAGGGAATATATATGTATTGATCAGTTATGTGATATTCTTGTGTGATATGTGTGATAGGCATCCCATAGTCCATCCTTTGCTCCATCACTCACACCCCCCCTTCCCCCTGTCCCCCCCTTCTTACTCCAGATGCCTATACCCCATTGAGTATATATGTTGTTTCCTCTCCTAACCACCTCTGATGAGAGCGAGAATTCCCTCATTCCCCCTTGCCTTCACCCCTTCCATATCATTGCAATAGTTGATTGTGATAAAGAAAAATCTTATTATATGAAATATCTTGGCCTATGCCCCCTCTCCTTTTTCATTCCCCATTACATTTCCATTTTTTCTACTGATTCAATTTTTTACACCATATTTTATCTTCAAATTCAGCTTTTTCCTGTGCTTCAACTATAAAAGCTCCCTCTACCTGCTCTATTAACTGAGAAGGTTCATATGAGTATTATTAGTGTCATTTTTCTATACAGGAATACATGGAGTTCATCATCATTAAGTCCCTCATATTTTCCCCTTCTCCTCCAATCTCTATGCTTCACCTGAGTCCTACATTTGAAGATAAAACTTTCTGTTCAGCTCTGGCCATTCCAACAGGAACATTTGGAATTCCCCTGGTTCATTGAAAATGCATCTTTTTCCCTGGAAGAGGACATTAATTTTTGCTGGATAGTTGATTCTTGGTTGCATTCCAAGCTCTTTTGCCTTCCAGGTATATTATATTCCAAGCCCTACAAGTTTTTAATGTAGTTGCTGCTATGTCCTGTGTGATCCTGACTCCAGCTCCACGATATTTGAAATGTGTCCTTCTGGCTGCTTGTAATATTTTCTCTTTGACTTGGGAGTTCTGGAACTTGGCTATAATATTCCTAGGGGGTGGTTTTTTTGGGAATCTCTTTCTCGGGGGGATCGGTGGATTCTCTCCATTTCTATTTTGCCCTCTGCTTCTAGGATATCAGGGCAATTTTCCTGTAGTAATTATTTAAAAATGATGTCAAGGCTCTTTTCCTGATCATGACTTTCAGGCATTCCAATAATTTTTAAATTATCTTTTCTAAATCTGTTTTCCATATCAGTTGTTTTTTCAATGAGATGTTTCACATTTTCTTCTAATTGGTTTTTTTTTTTGGTTTTGAAGTATTGATTCCTGATTTCTGGTAAATTCATCTATCTCCCTGAATTCTATTCTTTGTCTGAAGGATTTGTTCTCCTCAGAGAGTTTTCTTATCTCTTTTTCCATCTGGCCAATTTTGCTTTATAAAGCATTCTTCTCCTCAATAACTTTTTGAACTGTTTTATCCATTTGACCTAAGCTGGTTTTTAGCATGCTATTTTCTTCAGCATTTTTTTGGATTTCCTTGACTAGGCTGCTGACTTCATTTTCATGTTTTTCCTGTATCTCTCTCATTTTTTTCCCCAGTTTTTCTTCTAACTCCCTCATTTGATTTTCAAAGTCTTTTTTGAGCTCTGTCATAGCCTGAGCCCAATTTCTGTTTTTCTTGGAGTCTTTAGATGAAGGAGCTTGTGCTTCCACATCTTCAGACTGAGTATTTTGATCCTTCTTCGGCTCATTTGCGAAATATTTCTCAATGGTGTTCCTCTTTTTTCTCTGCTTGCTCATTTTCCCAGCCTAAGCCTGTTTTTGGGGTGCTTCCTGAGCTTTTGGGACACTTTCAAAAGGGACTCAGTGTGTGAGGCTCTCTCCTCCTTCTTGGTCTGTTAATGTCCATATGTGCCCCCCCTCTGCCACAGGGCTGAATTGGGGGGTGGTCCTGCTGTTCTATTTGGGGGGGGGGGGCTAGACTGTGATCAGGATCTGAATGTGGTCAGCGCCCCAGATTCTTCTTCCAGGTGCAGAGGACAGAGCTCTGCAGTCTCTCTCTCTCTCTTCACTCCCCTTCCTATGTTCAATGGGTTCCTGCTTACTAGCTCTGCCCGCTTCTGTTTCCTGGTCTTCCTTGGCCATGCTGCTGCTCCCTGCTAGCTGTGTGCCCTGAGGGCTGGGCTTCACGTGCTTACTTTGGCAGAGGTTCCCCCTGCTGCTGCTCCCCCAATTTGTGCCCAGTGCTCCCTGGGGGCATAGCTCAGGGAACTCCCTGGCTGCTGTGAGCCACAGCTCCCAGCACCCTGGGGCTGCCTCTGGGAGGCTGAAATTCTTTTGCTCTGGCAAGCCGCCCCTCTGGCGGGGGGGGGGGGGGGGGGGGAACAGAGCCTTTCTGCTCTTTTCCAGGTTACCTTGAGTAGGAGAGCTGCCTCCCTGGGACCCTCTGTGTGTTCTGTCTCTTGAAAATTTAGTTAAAGTCCTTAGTTTCGAAGTTTTATGAGAGAGCACCCAAGAGACTTTCCTCTCTTGTCGCCATCTTGGCTCCACCCCACCTTGTAACCTTTTTTATACATTTTTGTTTTATTTGCAAAAAAATCATAGTCATCGCCCAACTGAAAAATGATCACAGGTTATAACAAAGAAGCAATTTTCAGAGTAAGAAATGAGCTATCAATAATCATATAAATGTTTAAAAATCACTAATAATTAGATAAATGCAATTAAAACAATGCTGAAGTACCATCTTCTATATAACAGATTAGCTTATATGACAGAAAAGGAAAATGACAAATATTGGAGCCCATGTGATAAAATAGGTTTGCTTGTTATATATCTATTTGATATATCTTTTAAACTGTGCTAGCAAACTGTGCATATGCTTTGATCAGCAATACCACAACTAGGTGTACCCATGAAAGAAGTCATAGGAAGAGGAAAAAGCATCATTTGTATAAAAATATTTATAGCAGTTCTTTCTGTGGTTACAAAGAATTATACACAATTGTGAATTTCCATCAATCGAGTAATGGCTGAACAGAATATATTATGATATGAATTACTTTTGTGCTATAAGAAAGGAGATAGTCTCAGGAAAACCTGGAAAGACATGTAAAGTGAAGGGAGCAGAATTAGGAGAATAATTTACATAAAAATGGTAAAATAAAAAATAATCAACTGTTAAATAAACAGTTCCAAGGAACTCATGATTAAAAATACTACCTCTACATATAGAAATAATGAACTCAAAATGTACACTGAAACATATTTTTTCTCTAGAACAAGGAAAATTCAGGAATGTTTTGCCTGATTTCATATTTGTAAAATTTTTTTCTGGCTTAATCAATAAGTAAGAAAGTAGAAAATTGAGAAGTTGGAGTCATAATTATAATAGAAAATAAAATAAAATAAAATTGATATTAAAACTTCAAAGAATATTATTTGTTGGAGATGAGTCTTTGAGAGAGGGAAAGTGAGGATACTGGGGAACCTATCCTGAGTGGTGGTAAAAAAAAACTTTAATAAAACTTATTTATGAAACCAATATGCTACTGTTACCTAAACCAGGAAGAGTTAAAACAGAGAAAGAAAATTATAGACCTATTTCCCTGATGAATATAGATGCAAAAATCCTAAATAAAATCTTGGCAAATCGATTACAACAAGTCATCACTAGGATAATACATTATGATCAAGTAGGATTTATTCCAGGAATGCACGGTTGGTTCAATATTAGGAAAACTGTTAGTATACTCAATTATATCAACAACAAACCTATCAGAAATCATATGATCATATCAATAGATGCTGAAAAAGCTTTTGACAAAATACAGTATCCATTCCTATTAAAAACACTAGAGAGTTTAGGAATAAATGGATTGTTCCTTAAAATAATTAGCAGTATCAATTTGAAACCATCAACAAGCATTATATTAAATGGGGAGAGGCTAGAGGCATTCCCCATAAGATCAGGGGTGAAACAAGGGTGCCCATTACCACCTCTACTATTCAATATTGTATTAGAAATGTTAGCATCAGCAATTAGAGAAGAAAAAGAAATTGAAGGAATTAGAATTGGGAAGGAAGAGACAAAACACTCACTCTGCAGATGATATGATGGTCTACCTAGAGAATCCCAAGAAATCATCCATAAAACTACTGGAAACAATTAGCAATTTTAGCAAAATTGAAGGTTATAAAATAAACCCTCATAAATCCTCAAATTTCTATATATGTCTAGCAAGAAACAGCAAGAAGAGCTAGAAAGAGAAATCCCATTCAAAGTAATCTCAGACAATATAAAATATTTAGGAGTCTATTTGCCAAGACAGACTCAGAATCTTTTTGAAAACAATTATAAAACACTTCTCACACAAATTAAATCAGATTTAAATAACTGGGAAAATATCAACTGCTCATGGATAGGGAGAGCTAATATAATAAAATGACAATTCTACCAAAACTAAACTATCTGTTTAGTGCCCTACCAATCAAAATTCCAAAAAATAACAAGTTAGAAAAAATTGTAAGTAAATTCATATGGAGAAATAAAGTCAAGAATTGCCAGGAGCTTAATGAAAAAAAGTGCAAAAGAAGGTGGCTTAGCCCTACCTGATCTAAAATTATATTATAAAGCATCAGTCATCAAAAACTGTTTGGTATTGGCTAAGAAATAGAGTGGTAGACCAGTGGAATAGACTAGGTGTAGAAGCAGGAGATGATTATAGTAATCTGCTGTTTGATAAACCCAAACAGTCCGGCCATTGGGATAAAAACTCCCTCTTTGACAAAAATTGCTGGGATAATTGGAAGTTAGTATGGAAGAAACTTAGATTAGACCAATACCTCACACCCTTTACCAAGATAAGATTCAAATGGTTACAGGACATAGACATAAAAAAAATATTATAAGCAAATTAGAAGATCAAGGACCAGTCTACCTGTCAGATCTATGGAAAGGGGAGCAGTTTATGACTAAGGAAGAGTTGGAGAACATCACCAAAAACCAATTAGATGATTTCGATTACATTAAATTAAAAAGCTTGTGCACAGATAAAACCAATGTAACCAAGATCAAAAGAAATGTAGTAAATTGGGAAACAATCATCTTTACAACTAATGATTCTGACAAAGGACTCATTTCTAAAATATACAGAGAATTGAGTCATATCTTTAAAACAAAAAGCCATTCTCCAATTGACAAATGGTCAAAGGATATGCAAAGGCAATTTACAGATGAGGAGATCAAAGTAATCCATAGACATATGAAAAGAATGCTCTAAATCATTAATTATTAGAGAAATGCAAATTAAAGCTTCTCTGAGGTAGCACCTCACACCTCTCAGATTGGCCAATATGACCAGGAAGGATAATGATCATTGTTGGAAGGGTTGTGGGAAATCTGGGACACTATTACACTGTTGGTGGAGCTGTGAACTCATCCAACCTTTCTGGAGAGCTATTTGGAACTATGCCCAAAGGGCAACAAAAATGTGCATACCCTTTGACCCAGCAATGCCACTACTGGGTCTATACCCTGAAGAGATGAGGAAAAAGGGTAAAAACATTACTTGTACAAAAATATTTATAGCAGCCCTGCTTGTGGTGGCAAAGAACTGGAAATCAAGTAAATGTCCTTTATTTGGGGAATGGCTTAGCAAACTGTGGTATACGTATGTCATGGAACACTATTGTTCTATTAGAAACCAGGAGGGACGGGATTTCAGGGAAGCCTGGAGGGATTTGCATGAACTGATGCTGAATGAGATGAGCAGAACCAGAAAAACACTGTACACCCTAACAGCAACATGGGAGTGATGTTCAACCTTGAAGGACATGCTCATTCCATCAGTGCAACAATCAGGAACAATTTTGGGCTGTCTGCAAAGGAGAGTGCCATCTGTATCCAGATAAGGAGCTGTGGTGTTTGAACAAAGTGCAAGGACGATTCCCTTTAATTTAGGAAAAAAACAGATATCTTATTGTCTGATCTTGTTACCTCTTAGATTTCTCTTCTCTTCTTTAAGGATATGATTTCTCTCTCATCACACCCAATTTGGATCAAAGTACAACAATGAAACAAAGTAAAGACTGACAGAGTGCTTTCCATGGGGGGAGGAGGGAAGCAAGATTGGGGGGAACACTGTAAAACTGAAATAATACCTTTAATAAAAATAAATTTAAAAAAAAACTTATTTAAAAAAAAGAAAAATAGAGAAGTTACAACCAAGACTTGGTGGTACAGTGGATAGAGCACTGGCTCTGGAGTCAGGAAGACCTGAATTCAAATCTGATCTCAGACAGTTAATAATTGCCTAGCTTGTGTGACCTTGAGCAAGTCAATTAAGCCCACTGCCTTAAATAAATAAAAAACCCTAAAAATATGTTTATTAAAAAAAAGAACTGCCCTCACCTCATTCTGTGTCCAACAACCCCTGACACTCAATCTCTATCCCTTGTAAAGAAGTCATGTAAACCTCTTTAAAATGAATCATATCACAACTCTATTACATATGTAAAAGGAGCTTTTGGCACAGTCTTTGAGAGTAGAATTCTCACTTTGTCTGAAGGAAGTTCTAGCTACTAGGCCTCAAACTCTTCTCATATAAGTCACATAAAAAAAAAAACAAACTCATGTTAGTTAGCCAGGATGAGGACAAAAAACAGCCAGCCAGGAGAGTAAGATTATTTATCTAGATGTCAGAAGATCTGGTTTCAAGGTTTTACTCTGACTCTAGTAGAGTTACTCTGGACTTAACCTCTTTAAGATTCAAGTAAAATAAGCTACTTAGACAAAGTTCCTTGAAAGATTAATGCAATTCAAGTGTCTGTTGAACCATAAAAATACATGAATTATTGCCAGGGTTATTGCTGTTAGTGTTATTATTTTTTTCTGACTTTTGCCCATATCAGAAGCAAAGACATTATTCCTGTTTTTCCTGCCCATATCAATTTCCCCATCCCCATGCCACCCAATTCTTCTTCTTTTTTTTTTAAGTTTTTGCAAGGCAACTTGGGGTGGGGGGGTAAAGTGGCTTGCCCAAGGCCACACAGCTAGGTAATTATTAAGTGTCTGAGGCCAGATTTGAACCCAGGTACTAATGACTCCAGGGCCAGTGCTCTATCCACTGCACCACCTAGCTGCCCCCACCCAATTCTTCTTGAAAAACACAAGAATCCTTCAATTTCAGACAGGGATAAACTTTCCTGGGGGGGGTGAATATTTATCCTTCTCTCTTTGTCTGACCCAGTCTCAGTATTCAGTATTTTGGGCTATGAGATAATTAAGAACTATGGCAACCTAACATTCAAAATTTCTTAAATCATATCTTATAAGTTACTAAATAAATTACCTGATTCTAGTCTCCCAACAATCCTATAAAATAGATAAAGGTATTAGTATCCTCTTTTTACTGAGGAAACTGAGACCAAGGGAGGAGCAGTGATTTGCCCAAGGTCCCATAGCTTAAATATGTGAGATGTAGGATTTGGACTCAGGTTTTTCTGAGTCCATTTCTAATGAACTATTTACTGTATTAAAGAGGCACCTTAACTTTTCATCTACCATTTTTTCCAATTCTAATTTCATTCACCTACTGCCCATTGAAACATTGCTCCTTTTTTGTATTATTACTTCATTCCAAGGAATCCTGTCATATATCTTAACTATCATTTATTATATACTTATTCTATAGCTGTGGTAATGTTTATAAGAAAAAGAGCTAACCCAGGCACTGGCATAATTCAAAACAAACAATTCCTCAATGCTCTAGATCCTTTTAAGCCTATAAATAGATTGAAGAGCATTCTAGTTAGACCTTCAATAGCAAACTCCCAATTCCTAATACTGAGAAAAAATGGAATGGCATACTATCACAGAAATGAATCATTCCTTGACCACACATAGTTTACAATTCCTTGTGCATGAGTCCTCACAAAAAAGGAAAATTAGAAATGTTTGTTTCAGATTTCTACACAAAGTAAAACATTCTTTCTTCCTTTCAGTTAGGCTGAGTTTTCTTAGTAATACATATGCCAATTTTAAGCATATGAGCCCCTAATGTAGCCTGAAATAAGTGCAAGGATATGTAACATTTAGGAAGCATAGTTTGAATTAAATTGTTCCTCAAATTCAGGGTAACCTAAGTGTGGTACTGATTTATAGTATGTGCAACTTAAATCCACCATAAATTTTCTTCCATCATATCTAATTAGCAGGCACTAATTAGTATTTTATGCTAAGCATTCCAAACCACCTTTGGTTATTACAGGATCCCTTTTTTTGTTAATTTTCCAAAGAATGAATACAGCTGCACCTCCCAGAGAAATCCTTTTCATGTCATTTCTCTATTAGATGGCTTTAATAATGAGAGTCTTAGTACAGTACTTACAACAATAAGACTATCCTCTCTTTCCATTTAACACTGAAGAAAGAGGCGATTAATTCTTAACCGCCTCAGTAATTTTGTGGCAGAACTGTTGTTCCTTCTTTAACATATTCCTTTACTGCTCTCTTATTCTCTCTTTCTTTCTTGATTGTCAGAGAATGGCCTACTTGCTGATTTTGTCGCTGCAATTCAGAGTGGAATTCTGTAATATTCTGCAAATCATAAGTCTTTATTAAATCAGAGCACTGACCTCCCTGGGAGAAAGTGATTATTGTAACCTTTAAAATAGCATGGAAATTAATATTCTGAGCTCAAATGGGTTTTTACTATTCCAATAATATTTTGTTAAAACAGGTTGTTCTTTGGGATTTAAAATGCCTTCGAAATGGTTATCAATGCCTATCTGAAAATTAAGCCAAATGGGTATTTTTTGCTGCTTATTAAATAGCTCTGAACATAAGATATAGCTATTGTAGTAAGGTAAAGGGATGAATCTGGTGAAATTATGGATATAAAAATGTTCATTTTAATTATGAAGATTTTTCAAAAATCAACTTTCAGATTTAGGCGGTCTACTTATTTACCACTATATTCTAGAAACTCAGAAAAGTGACAGGAGAAGGGAGAAAGAAGAGAAGTTATAATGATAGTAATTGTTGAAATATGTAAAGAAGGGGGCAGCTAGGTGGCAGAATGGATAGAACACTAGCCCTGGAGTCAGGAGAACCTGAGTCAAGTATGACCTCAGACTCTTAATAATTATCTATCTGTGTGACCTTGGGCATGTCACTTAACTCTATTGCCTTACAAAAACAAAAACAACAAAAAAGAAATATGTAAAGATATAAAAATCTCTTGTTTTTTCAGAATTTTTTCATTATTCAGTTATGCTTAACACAAATAGAGTGATTAGAATAGACTTGAAAACTAGAGCACAGATATAAGCTTTGGAGGACAGAATAGAAAAAGAAAAAGGGAACAGAATTGCTTTCCAATTCAAGATTGTCTTTGGATTTCTCAACTGGAATCTCCTGGCCATGTTTTCTAAGCAGGCTTACAGACATTAGACTCCTTAGATTAAAATCACAAAGCAGTTCTTTCTCATTTAAGAACTCGAAATTGTTGTGGAAATGACATTGAATTTATCAATGTAGCTATGACTACACTAGCATAGATTGATGTGTGACTGTCCAAGACTCCAAGTCTGTTCTTTAGTACATCCTGAATCAGCACTAGAATTCATTCAGAGACTAAAGCTAAGAATGTTAAACAGATGTCTGTTTTCATTTATAGTTGTAGATGTCTTTAAAGTCTTCAGGCATGCCAACTAATTCCACATGTGGTTTTTAGGTTTTACAGCTGTTTAGACCATAATTTTATAGTCAGCAGCTCCCAAAATGGCAGAGTGGAAGATAGAGACACAAAAGAAAGTATTTTGATTCATGATTTCACTGGACTATAATTCATCTACAAGATTAGAGTCCACACTTTTTATCTAGAGCCCTGTAAATACAATATATTTAATGTTAAAGTAAAATGTCTTGTTAGATGCCATGTGAAATTATTACACTATAAATAAAAATCCCAATAGGTTAGACTTTAAATATAATACATGGAAATGATAAAAAAAGTTAATACATTTCCCTAACACATGGTCAAATATTGTGAAAGTTTAATTTTCTCTTAATGATGGGGACAGAATCGAGGTTTACCAAAAAGTTGTTAATAATTACATGATTGGGATGTATTATTTTCTCATTCTGTATGGTGGGTTTAAAAATAATGATTATCCAGGGCTCCAGAGATTAGTAATGGGATGTGTAATGTGATTTTTCTCCTACTCTTAGTAACTGGAATGAAACCAACTTAGGTCAAAAGAGATCAAAGGAATAATAATATGACAGATGTTCAATAGACCGTGTGACATCCATTATTAGCCATGTTCTTGTTTCTATTAAATAAGTTGCCTACCAATACTAGCACAGATGGTATTCTTTATGAGATAATATGCTATAGTGGCTAAAATTCAAGGTTAGGTACCAGAAAATCGTAGGCACAAATCCTAATTCTGTCACTTTACAAAACTGTATGACCATTGACATGCCATTTAATGTATCTTCAATCTCTGCAATATCAGTTTCCTCAACTACAAAACAGAGATAATCATAGCACCTACTTCACAGAATTATTAAGAGGATGAAAGGAAATAATATTTACAAAAAGTTTAGCCTGTCCCATGGTCAGTAGTATATGAATACTTGTTTCCTTTTTATTTTCTCAACCCTATAAATTTTTCAATTGGCTCTGTAATTCTCAATGAGCCAGTTCCGGCATACATACTGCTGGCCATATTCCACTACTAATTGGCTTAGGAGCTTTGATCTGCTCAATTTGCAACTTGGGCTCATTTGGCCCTCCTTAAATATTCTGATACCCCCAAGCCCCTTTTCTTCTAGAGAGATAGCTATATTGATTTCAGACTCAGTGTAGACATTCAATCCTCTTATACTACTGAATCTCAGAATTCCTGAGCTCAAGAGATCTGCCAACTTCAAACTCAATGCTAGCAAGAATTAGAGGTATATACAGCTATATCTACCAATATTCCATAGAGCTAAAGAAAATATATAGATTAATGGACAAAATCTAGAAAAGATATTGTCATAAATTTCATAGTAATAAAATAAGGCAACAGAAATTATTTCAATCATGTGATGAATAAGTTGCTGAATTATAGGCAGTTTAAGAGTAGATGAAGATATCAGATTCTTCATGTTGTTTTCTGTCCAATAATTTCAGATTCTCCAAAATTTCTACTCCTAGATTGCCCTTTCTACCCCACCTCTTATAATGTTTTTGTTTTTAATCAGTTGAAAACCAAGAGACAAACATAATTCACAATAAGATATAATTGCCTATTAGGGCTGTGTGTGAGCATATGTGCATGAGTGATTTAAACAATCTAATCTTATACTATTGTATCTCCAATTGGTAGAATATGTCAGGGAAATTATTTAACCCATACTATTTTTCTCAGGATGATTGTTGATTTCTGACTTTCCTCTCCTTTTCCCTGAAAGAACATGCATCAGTTATTATTGACTCACTTTTGAAATTTTAACAATTTCTATATTGAAGAGGCATTTCAAAGAATGAATGCCTCACTTTATCTTTGAGGTTAGCTAGCTGTCATCTCTAATATAGGTCCAGGGATTATTTTGTAATTCTAGTTTACCAGAATGGTTAAAAAGCAGCTTCATCAAAACTGCAGAGCTTAACACAGTCACATTTGGACTAAAGCTGGGTCCTAAAGCAATTTCCATGGTGGTATTAGCATAAGATATTTCTATACTCCCCCAGCATTCCTGCCCACATTATCAGAAACACCATTCATTGTTATAGAATCCATTAGTGTGCATTTTAAAATATAGACTTGAGATTGAATGGTTTTTCCAAAATCATATTTTTTAAAACTATACTAATATTATTCAACATGTCATATACATTCTCACCTGTCACTTTTAATAATTGTTTTCCTCTAGTCAATGTTCTATCCATTCCTCTATGCCTGTTCTGACTCTACCCATCCTTAAGGACCAAATCATGTTTTTTAGATTTTTTGCAAGGCAAATGGGGTTAAGTAACTTGCCCAAGGCCACACAGCTAGGTAATTATTAAGTGTCTGAGGCCGCATTTGAACTCAGGTGCTCCTGACTCCAGGGCGGTGGCTTTATCCACTGTGCCACCTAGTCACCCCAAGACAAAATTTTTTTCATCTTTAAAGGACTAGTTGAAAGTTCAGCTTTATAAACAAAGTATTGAATAGATGGAAACTTTTTTGAAATTATCCGTCAATAACTATCATTTTTTAATTTCATTTTTAATTTATGAAATGAAACAAGAATCTCCATAAAAAAGTAGAATAGAAATGATGATTTCACATGAAACTGCAGATCTATTATGTCTAATTTACTATTCATTTTATATATATGTATATATATGTACATATATATATATATATATAATGAAGTTATTTTATTCTTTTTCTTTTTTAGGTTTTTGCAAGGCAAATGGGGTTAAGTGGCTTGCCCAAGGCCACACAGCTAGGTAATTATTAAGTGTCTGAGACTGGATTTGAACCCAGGTACTCCTGACTCCAGGGCCGGTGCTTTATCCACTATGCCACCTAGCCACCCCTTAAAGTTATTCTTAAAATGCCTTTTTTTTCTCTCACTCCTCCCTCACAATATATTCCTAGCATTGTGTTAAGTGTTGGGTTAATACATTTTATTTTTCCATTACAAACATAATACATTATTCTTATTTTATGAGGGGTCTCTTAGAACACAGTCTAACAGTTAAGTAAAAACTGTGAACCCATCTGGAAGGTTCTGCAGCATTTCATATTTTCATCAGTTTTTCTCACTTTTACAAAATAAAAAAAAACAACGTATTATCATAAAATGCTTTTACTCCCTCTTATATCTCACTCCCTCTTACATCTCACCCCATTATAGATTTGTCCAATTCAGGTGAGGTGTGCTTCAAGCTGAAAGTTTTGCATGCATGGGATTAATATAAGTGCACTACTCAATTTTCCCTAAGCACAGTTGAAAAAGAAAAGTATGAGGCAGGATAATGATGCTCCAATTCTCCTGCAACAGTAAAATCTTTTCTTATAAGATGAGCCTACTTAAATGACCTCTAGATGAGGTCACTTAAATACTATATACGAAATACTATAAGGGATGCTATACAAAAGTGAATAAGTGGGGAGCTTCATGGAAGCTGAACAGTTTCCATGTGCTTCACACTCTACTAAACTATTCATTCGACCAACTACTCACTTTGTCATTGTCTCAATACTCTTCTTACATATCCAAGACAGCAGGGGCAAGTTGTTAATTCTCAGGGGGTGACATTGTAACACCAGAGAAAAAGGAAGACTCCTAAATTAATGAGTATTTCCAGGACCCAATTACAGTTTCTTTTCCTCTTCAATTCTCAAAATGTCACTGAGAGTGAAGATAAGAAAAAGGAACAAAGGGAATAAAAATTTGGAGAGTGATTCGAGTCTGGGATCTGGGATTTAGGCCACTCATAAAATTTGTTTGAGAGCGATATGACTCTAGGCAATAATATGAAAGAAAAAAGTTCAGTTAGAATAATTATTGGTAGATGAATCTCTCTTTGCTCTTTGATGCTGTATTCATTCACTTGTGCATCTACCATGTGAAATGTACAGGAGCAGAGCTTGGGATACAAAGGCAAAAGATCCTACTGTGATATTACAGAAATACTACAGTATGAGTTCCCAGTTACAAATAAATTGCTTTTTTTAATAGGAGGGAAACTAGGGATTAAAACCTTTGGCTTTACTCATTCCTGAAAAGAGTTTTAAAATGTTGTGCTACACGTGAACCAGAAGGGATCTTACTTAGGTACTGTGAAGTCAACAAGTAGAAGTGTTTACTCTGTACATGTGTATGTGTGTGGGGATGGGGGGATGTAAGAAAAAATTCACCTTTGAATCAATTTAAAATATTTTAAAAGAGAATCTTTATATTAAGAAAAATAGTTTTAGCATTGATAAATAATAGGTTAAATCTATCTGGATTTTATATAGCTGTATTTTATATATAATGCGGCCAAATATAAATTTCTTCCTGAGTCTCTAACCTCATCATTCTTATCTCTGTTATCACACACAGAGAAAATGATCACTTTGTGGTCAAACTTTTGTTGCAGGATCCTTTCAATTTAGCTAGGATCCTTTGAATTTCCAGCAATCTATTACTGGACTTATTCATGAAAATTTATCAGGTTTTACAGTCAGTAGACTTAACCATAAAAACACACAGGGTCTCCAAAACACCATGGTGTTGAACCAGACTTCTCAGGAGGAATAACTAGTTATTTAAATAATAATACATAGTCTATAGTGACTCCACTCAGTTCATCAAATAATAAGCATAGAAGTTTTAAGTTTTTAATAAATTGAAGTAGATTTAAAAAAATCCTTTGCAGTTGTTATTCACTCCTTCTCTGTAGTGTCTAACTCTTCATGACTTCATCTGAGGTTTTCTTGACAAAGATATTGAAATGGTTTGCCAATTTCTTCTACAGTTTATTTTAAATATGAGGAAACTGACTTAAATATAGTTGAGTGACCCATTCAGGGTCACACACTTAATACATATATGCAATCATATTTGAACTCAGGAATATGACTCTTCCTGACTTCAGGCCTGTTTACCTACTGTGCCACCTAACTGCCCAGGTAATGTTTAAAACCCTTTCAATTCTAAAACCCTATTAGCTGTTAGTATGATATTTATTAGAGCCAAATAACTGATTTTTTAACCCACAGAACCTACTTAAGCTTTGATAGTGCTTTTTTATTCCATACAAGTTATATATTCATTGTTTTTTCCTTCAAATAAGAAAAGAAGCTCATCTATTATTAACTAATCTTAATCCTTTTCAAAATTAAAGTGGTACAGAATGACCCTGTTCCTGTTTTTTCCCTCTTATTCTACTTCAGTGACTTCTTATAATTTCAACTTTTATATTTTTTTCTCATCTGGCTGACTTTTTGACCACTGTTTCTTAAATAGCTTTAATGGGCCAACTGAAGTAGACCATATTTCGATTATGGTCTTTACTGATGCCTCCATTTGGGATCAGTACCTGTCAGACTGTAGAGCCTAAAATGCTAGAGTTTAGAATGAACAGCAGTATTCTATATAACTTTTATTGAACAACATTTCAAGTACAGCAGCATAGGCTCCAGGAATATATGACAAACGAATATATGTTCCATAAATGATGATCTAAAACCTCAAAATACCAAAACTGTTCTTTTAGTTAAAAGCTATTTTTGATATTAATCCTTAATATTTTATCCTGTGGAAGTGATTCTGGATTCCTGAATTATATTCTAGTTGAGAATACAAACTCTGAAAGTTGCTTTATACAGATATAATTTCATATATGGATATACATATGTTATGTCAAAATATAAGCATAATCACATGTTTAGTACACATATATCTATGTGAATATATAATATTGATTATTTGACTGTGGCAACACATAAAACAAAGAACACTACAGAATAGGTCTCAACATTGTCTCCATTTTGTTTCTGTAAGAATGATGGCAATGGTAAAAAAGGACACAAACTGTTAAGAATTAAGTGATTTTTCTAGTGTCTGTACACATCAATATAATTCTTCCTGAAATCTAAGTGTGAATCATTGTCCTTTGACCAACCAGGAGCCATACTGCTAATTCAATCTTGATATTTTCATTATTCACTAAAACAGAAAACAAAAGGAAGTTGTAGGTAAATGGAAAGATGGCTCACAGGTCTTCTTTGGAAAGGTAAAGAGAGTTGCAGTTTGTAAAGTCGGCTGCATTTTATCACCAAAGCCAATAAGAAACATCATTTCATAGAACATTTGGTCATTTCATATTGCAGTTCTTTTAAGAATGTGATTTTGGGAAAAGGCTACTATAAAGAAATTTCATTTTATGCATCAATGAGAATTGCAGAGGATGAGTGGTTAGATAAATTTTACAAAGTAGCCTATGAAGATAATCTGAATAAAATCAATATGTACTTTAATAGTCAGTGAGTCCAGAGCAAAGATAAGCAGAAGGGAGAGTGGAAAAAATCTTGGAAAGATGACTTAGAGATAAAAAAAAATGGCCAAAGACTTGAAGACTACATAGAAGTTTCACAACTTACCATGAATACTTTCTCCAGAGTTGGGAGGAATTAGACATGACAAGCATCAGAAAATAATTATTTCCACCCCCAAAACAGAACTGAATAAAACTCTTAAAATTATTTGTCAAACCTGTAATTTTACTGGTAAAGTGAATATATTATAAGCTTAGAAAGTCATAAAAGGCAATAGTTGATTGAATGACCTGTCTGGATTTAAAGATTCAGTAAGTATTCAGAAGCAAAACTTGAACTTGGTCTTTCTGAATCTAATTATAGTTATCTTTCCACCCATTACACTGATATTACCCATGTAAGAATAGTTTCTAAGTCATCTAGAGTCAGTTGACGACTAGCTTGGGCAAGACCAAAATCAATACCAAATTAAAAGAATAAATTAAAGAAGTTATCATGCTATTAAAATAACTCAACTTGACACACGCTGTTGTATAGAAAAATGAGAATGGGATAGAGAAAACAGAACCAGACTCTCACTTCTTTCTCAGAAATTAAATTGATTCAAACAATTGCCATAAGGAGAACAAAAAAGGCTAGAAACTACCTTAGCCACCTCTCTTTACTGAGTAGAGGAAAACTGAAGAGAAAAGTGACATTGGTTTATATTATAAATGAAGTTTAAAATTTTTGGGGGGTAAATTGTAAAATATTATGAACTGGATAATCACACAAATCAAACTTAAATATGTTAAAAGGAAAAACTCTTGCAAAATTTTAGTAGGAGATCCAATACAATCACATAAGATCACCTGAAAATGAATCTGAAAAGGGGAAAACACAGAAATTGTGAGCATAAAAGATTTGTCAAGGTAATTTTTTCTCCACCTATGACAGTAGGTCAATCATACTGGACCCTAACGTTCATGCCCCCCCCCCATGCAATATGACAAAGTAGTATGGTTCTGAAGAAATTAAAGATGGGAAGAGCAGCTGTGCCAGGTCATATAGTGACACAAGAGACCTACACTGCAGGCAGGACAATTTAGAAAATGTTAAGGGATCCAGTCTTAGGAGATTAGGAGATTATTTTCATAAAACTAAAGCAAGGAAGGAACCAACATTATTACTACAAGAAAAAAATCTATAATTACCAACCTATTGTATTACATGCTAATAACAAAAATATTTTTGAATATAATCTAAACACACATCAAGGGCATCCTTAATGAAGGAATGAAAATGTAACAGGTAATCTTTTGCAAATGTTATTCTGCAACATATCACATATTGACAGTTACATAATTTGTCAAAAGTGGTAAAAAAAATTACAGTTTTTCATGGTGTTTATTGTTGATCAACTAAAGAAATCTACATTTTTAGATCAGTAGAGTAAGATGCTAGCTCTCATCTGGACTACTGAAATAGCCTTTTGATTGTCTTTCTAACTCAAGCTAGAAGTTCTAGTTCATCCTCTACTACATAGCTGCAAAGTGATTTTTTCCAATATGCAAGGGGTATCCCCCCCAAAACAATAAATTCAAGTGACTCATTAGCTCTAGGACCAAATATAAATTGTTTTGGCATTTAAGTTTTCCACAAACTGACCTTTGCCTACTTTTTCATTCTTCTTATACATGATTCACATCTATATATTCTGTAATCTTAACAAATTATGTAAGTTAAAATAGTTCATAAAACACTTTATATTTCAATACGCAACTCACTTCTACTTCTCAGTCATTTGTCTGTTTTGGGTATTCTGTTCCTAACTCTCTTTGTTGGTCCATCTCTCTGAACTAGAGTTATAAAGAATAAGAAGACATGAATGGTTTATGATATATACCATCAGAGGAAAGACCTCTATCAATGATCTTATAAATCCTGGACAGTATATAAAAAATTCTAATAATCTAAATGTCTGGACAATATTCAAGAATACATTTTGGAAAGGGGAACTCAACAGTTCACATTAAGTGTGATTTCATGTTGAAGGATTAAAGATTATGTGTCAAAATCCTGTGAAATCAAAGTCAAATGCAGTGAAATAACTAACTACAGCACAAGAGGGATTGTTATATATCACACTTTCTCATTGTTAAAAAAAAAAAAGCCCTTATATTCTAAAAGTAGACCAGCTTGAAATATCAGATTTGATTCTAGTTCTAGTAACCTGAAAAAAGGCAAAGATTTTATTTGCAATGTTTTCTTATACTGGTTCCTCTATGTGCAAAATGAACTATCAACTATTTCAATTCTAATCAGTTTGATAAATATTTATAGAGCAAAAATAGATGTGCTGACTTGAGATTGCTACTGTCTGCAAGGTCTGAACTTATATCAGTTTATAGTGACACCCCTCCAAAGAGTTCTTAAAGAATAAAAAAAATCTTAAAGCCCCAAAGACAAATGGCATTTTAAACATTGATAGTTGGTCATTTTAAAGAAATTAATTAATCATTTTTAATCAATTGAAAAATCATTTTATATAGGTGAACAATCAGAAACCCCTAAAGTTAGAATGCATTGACTCACTGACAAAAATGAAATATCAAGCAATTTAATTTCTAAAGCTCTATTGAAACCAGTATTACCTCAACAGGTAGTTGTTAGGAAGCAAATTAAAAGAAAGCTAAGTTGTAATGGAAGTTTAGCTCTTTACAACCACCATTCATTAAAACAAAGAAGTAAAACTAATAAGGACATTATATTTTGTTGGGTTTGTTTCTTTATCCTGGCCTGTAATTTCATCATCATAGGGAACTTTAAGTGTGGAAACTCTACAGTCTTGCAGTTTTCTTTGGTGGAGAGGGAGAATAAAAGAAGAAAGGTCATTGAAGGTGGAGTTACAGGATTCAGTCTTAAAAGCTGGCTCTACCACTTCCTCTTATATAACTTATTTTTTGAGTTTTGGTTCCTCTGTGGAAAAGGGGTTGATGATATTTATACCATCTACTTCACAAAATTACTCTGAAAAATAACATAAATCTTTGTCAATAAAAACAATGATATTTGGGTTATTTCTCATTGTTTTCATCTCAAATAAGAAAAATATTTCCCCAGTATTTAACCTAATACTAATTGTGTTTTTAATGTTTTATTGAATTTTTTTAATTACCTACTTCAGGATATTTAAAATATGTTCAATTCTCATTATGCATTCACACAGAAACACATAATACTAATAATTAAAATGTACAAGAGCTTTTGGGCAATCAGATGACTCAGTGGATAGAGCACTTAGTCCCAAGTCAAGAAAACCAAAGATCAAATGTGACTTCAAATATTAGATATGTGACCTTAGATGAATTTTTAATCCTGTTTGCCTCAGTTTCCTCATATGTAAAATGAGCTAGAGAAGGAAATGGCAAACCATGTCAATAACTTTGCCAAGAAAACTACAAATGGGGTCACAGATAGTCAAAAACAACTGAAACAACTGAATAACACATAAGATTTACAAAACTCTTTATACACAATATCTTTTTAGATCCCCACAACAATCTTAAGTGACAGGTATTTATTATTATTATTATTATTATTATTATTATTATTATTATTATTATTCCTAAATACCCTACACAGGTAGTGCCTGAAATAAAATATGAAATCAAGTTTTCCTCATTCCTAATAAAGAATTGGATTTATTGCACCACCTATCTGCTATCTCTAGTTATGTGAACTCAATAGATATTATAATTTAAAATAATTTTTGAACATAACATTAATTTTACATGATTAAAAGTTTAAAATATGGAGGAAAACAATGGATTTTATGCATCTGAAAGTTTCTTGTCTTTGCTTGTATGCATATATTTTCTAAAGGTTTACCATTTGGAAAATTGCAATCTATACACAAAGATGAACATCCTTTTGCCCTTTCAACTTCCAGATATATATATATATATATATATATATATATATATATATATATATATATATATATATATATATATATATATATATACAATTTGAGAAGTAAATTTCAGATCACCACCAGACATCAAGTCTAAAAGTATGACAATTTTAAAAATCATCTTCCACATAGAACTTTAACTCACTACCTGAAATTTAAGTGCTTTCTCCTTCTTTTGAATTCCCACAGCATTTGCCATTCATATGATCAGTACTTCAGGTTTCTTATTCATCAACCAGATTGTAAAGCTCCTTTTGTTCTTTACTGATCATACAAAAAGCATTTAAATATTAGGCATTATTGAACATTGAGAATATAAAGACAAAAATTAAATAAAACCTCTCAAAAATTGTTTGGTTCATAGGAAGGAAACACATATATATATATATACATATATGTATATATGTATATATATATGCAAAAAGAAAATCTATATGAAGAAGAGTATTATAAAATTGAAGCAATCGTATCATAAAAGGTAAGAAAAGATTTTGTATGGGAGGAGACACTTGAGCAAAACTTTGAAGTTAGAGACTCTAAGAGTAATAGGTACAGAGAGAGTACTTTTCAGGCAAACGTCAGCCTGTTAAAAGGTAAGAGGTTGAGAGGTGGAACAGTGTGTATGAAGAACATAAAATACATGAATTTTTCTGAAACAAGAATACAGGTAGAGATAAATAATGTGTATGAAACTTGGAAAGGTAGATGTTTAAATGTACAAAAAGTGTCTTAATTTTATCCTAGAGACAATGAAGGACCAATAGAAATTCTTGGGGGCAGAAGAGTGACAGTCATACTTATGATTTTGGTAGTTGTGTGAAGGTTAGATTAAAGAGGAGAGAGATAAGAAAAGGAAAACAATTATTATCTCAGAGGTCCTTATACACATATGATCAACTTATTATCCAACTGCCCTTTCAATTTAATATATATTTCTTAAGCAATTAGTGTGTAGAATGCTGTCCTATGGCCCTAGAAAACACACAAATTTAGATATGATACACACCCAATACTTCACATATTGATGTTCCTTCATTCATCTCATTTATAGTAGATGAAGATAATATTTGTAAGGCACTTAGTATGGTGCTTAATAAATACTTATTTCCTTCTACTTTCTATACCAACTCATTCAGTATCCACTAAGTCACTGTAGTACATGTAAGTGTTAGAAAGATGCAAATCTTTACTACACTTAAAAATGTACTATTCCAGGGGCAGCTAGGTGGTGCAGTGGATAGCACTGGCCCTGGAGTCAGGAGTACCTCAGTTCAAATCTGGCCTCAGACACTTAATAATAATTACCAAGCTGTGTGACCTTGGGCAAACCACTTAACCCCATTGCCTTGCAAAAAAACTAAAAAAAAATTAAAAAATTAAAATAATTAAAATGTACTATTCCAAAAAGGTAATACAATATATGCATAAAGAAATACAACAAAAGGTACAAAGGCATAAATGCAAAGAATATATCCAGATAAATGCAAATGGATCATTTGAGGGAAGATAAATCACTCTTAGATACAAGTAATGGCAAAGGTCAAGATGAGAGAAGTAGAACATGAACTAAGCTTTGATGAAACAAAAAAAGAATTTCAATAGGCAAAGGTGAACAGAATGTGTTCCAAGATTAGGGAATGATCTATACAGCTGCTGAGAAGGCAACAGAAGACTGGGGTACAAATTGCCATTTTGGTATAGAGTGTGTGAAGGAGAACATCAAGAAGTTCTGTTGACAAAAATGTGATGGGTTAAAAGAGATTTAAAAAAATGAGACTGAAAAATCATTGATGGTTTGGTGATCAGAAAGTCAATACTACTTTTTTTTTGAGAGCAGTTTCAAAGGGATGGTAGAGAAAGAAGAAATTAAAACGGATTTAACCAGTCACCAGGGTGGAAGAGGCATGATTTGAAGACCTTTTCAGGGAATTTGGAATAATTATTACTGTAGATTCAATAGGGAGACAGAGTGGAGGAAGCAAGTTGTGAGAGTGAAATGCTATAAATTTGTAACAGGTCAAATATTTCCTTTTCGTGACTTGCTCCATCTTCATACTTATGCTTTTGTTCACTTCCCCTCATCATTGAAACTGAATTTCAATTCTGTACCCTAAATCCAAACCTTATACATATAGTACCTTCTACTAAACAAATGAGTATTTTGTCCCCTCTCTTCTATGCAAGCAGTTCCTAAAATTTCACTTCACTAGAGAATCAACCAGTTAATAAATATACATTTATTAAAAATCTACTAGGTTTGAACTTCTTACTATGTGCTAGACACTATGCTAAACCCTGGGAGATACAAAACACCACAAAAGTCTTACAGTCTAAAGGTGATTTAATAAGCAAATTTTATATATAGATATAGATAGATATCTATTCATAATTATCTACATCTATATCTATATAAACACATACAGAGCAAGATATGTAATATATGTTTGTGATTGTGCACATGCGTGTGTGTGTGTGTGTGTGTTTGTATAATGAATAGGAAATAATTAAAAGAGGGAAAGCACTGGAATTAAGAAGAGTTATAGGAGGCTTCCTGTAGCAATGGAATTTTAGTTGGGTTAAAGAAAGCCTGGGAAGTCAGTAGTTAGAGCAGAGAAAGGAGGGCATTCAAAAATGTTTAGTTGAATAAAGATACATCTCAAAAGTCTAATATTTGAACATGATACTAGTGGAGTTCTTCTCACTGCCTTTCAAATGCTTTGACATGAAAATAAAATATTTAAATTTTACTATTAATGTATTAATTTTAATGTTTAAAATGAATGTATATGAATAACTTCTTGGTCTTGCCCACCATTATCTGTCAAATACTATTACATTCTAAACTGTTCTATGAAACAGCAAAGTACAATATCATATATTTGAAAATGTTTAATATATGATTTTTATTATGCTAAAGTAATTTTGTTTTCATTCTTTTTTACTGTCTAGTCACAAAACATTCATTTTCCCTACAAAATAGCAAGATCGATATATATATATATATATATATATATATATATATATATATATATATATATATATGGAGAGAGAGTGAGAGAAAGAGAGAGAGAGCAAATTAATTATTAAATTCTTCCTTTATGCTGGTCTCCTTTAGGTCTAATCCTATCTCTTCATTACTAATGTGAATTTAAATAGAATCTTTAAAGTTAGGGACTATGGGGGCAGCTAGGTGGCACAGTGAATAGAGCACCAGCCTTGGAGTCAGGAGTACCTGGGTTCAAATCTGACTTCATACACTTGATAATTACCTAGCTGTGTGGCCTTGGGCAAGCCATTTAACCCCATTGCCTTGAAAAATCCAAATAAATAAATAAAGTTAGGGACTATGGCTTTTGATGACATTCTGCAAAAATGATAAAATCATGTCAAAATACTATTAATTTCAATCCTATCTCATATTTTCTAGTTGTATGACCTTGTACAAGTCATTTAGCACCTCAATTTTAGCATCCTTCTTTATAAAATGGGTAAAACAATAGCACCTACCTCAGAGGATTGCTTCGAGTAACAAATATCTATCTCCCTGTTGATGACTTAGCAACAATAGGAATCACTACAAAAAATTATTTCGAAAGGTAGATCACTATCTAAAGTACCACAGATTTTGTCCACAAAATATGATTGATAGGCCAGTTTACTGAATTCCTTGGTTAAACAGGGAAAACAGTTGGAGGGAATATTAATTTAATGTTCTGGGGTTGATCTTACAGATCTACTAAATGTGTTAAAAATGAAAGGAAGCTTATAAAATGCTTACATGGAAATATCTGGTAAAATGAATCCAGTTACTATATCAGAGTGTACTGAGACCTTTGAATAGTTCATGACAAATATATCTGTATAATGTAAGAAAGGAAATACGATAGAGAGCCTGAAATTTATGAAACAATTAAAGAAACAAAATAGCCCAAGACAGAAAGTAACATTAAAAAAAAATGGAAAACTAGGAAGGCATTCCTGTCACAGGAAGGCAGAAGTACAAATAATAACAATGTATAATTCAGTTTGAAAAGTAATATAAGGCAAAAGACAAGACCCATGCTTATTTAATCTATCTCATTTTAACTTGTGATTTCTTTTTACTTTGGCATAAATATTTTGGATATTGTTCCCCATACCATTTGTGTTCTTTTTTGCCTTTTTCATGTCTACAAGTTTTAATGCATTCCAAACTTTTTACTGCTGTTCTAAAAGCTGACCATTAAATCCCTTAAGAAAATATTTTTATTGCATTATCCTTTCTTCTCAGAAAGTCTAAGATTTATCCCTGCAAGTTACGCCCTCTAATTCATTATTATTTCCTTTCTCCTCCTCTCCCAACTTCACATTTTGCCTTATTTCTATGCATTTCTTTCCATGGTGGTGTTCTTCATCTACTACATATTTTCCTATTAGAATTTATTCATGGTAAATTCTTCCCACAAAACATTGATTTGATTAAGCCAATATCCTCCAGTTTTATTTTAAAATTTTTGATTTTTTTCCTTAAAAAATATTTCAGAAATAATTGATTCAAAAAGATCAAATGCACAAGGCTCAACTCATTATATAATATTTATGTAACCACAGGTAGAGCTAACATTTTCCTCAAACTTGTTAAAATTGTGACAATTTTTCTATTTTTAACTTCCAGATAAATTCAAATGTTCTAAGTAAAATTCTTTCATTAAGTTTAAATGATATTCTCACCTTTGGAAAGTCCCATATCAGCACTTTAAATAACTGCCAAAATAATCAATTCCTTCCTGCTTCCATTATAAACTCAAGATTGACAAACTTGATAGATAATGGTAAAGACTGATCCAAAGACAGATGCTCAGGGAACATATTCTCACTTCAGTACCCTAAAGTGTAAATCTTATCCTTGTTAACAGCAGCATTCTAGCTGATTCAGCTACTGGGAAAATTAACAGAAAGATGGGACTGATAATATAGCCAGACAAAAGCATTGTTTAATTCTTGAATTTGCACCTTGAATTGCACAGGTTATTAACTTGATGGTCATTGAAAATTTCAGAGAATATGTGTAATATTTTCTTTCATATGCTAAAGAAATAAAATATTTGGTAACTGCTAAAATCTAATTATGGTCTTTCAATATTTATTTAGTAGCATTTAAAAGTAAATTTTAAATGTGTTTTCATCTATTATAAAGTTATAAATTATAATCATGGAAATATGGTATGGTCTTGTGATTAATCATATTATTTGGTTACTTTACCCATATGTCATTAAAGATTCTGCTGTTGTTATTGTTCAGTTCAACAACTTATCAATCATTTTTTATCTTTCTGAAAATAATTTTGCCAAATACAAGGGGAGAAAAATGTTTAGACCTGACCTAACCCCTGGCCTTGGGGATCTTATCATTTAATAAGGTGATAAGTTAAATATTAAATTCAAAAATTATTGATGAAATTTACATAATAATGATTCTAGCATTGAGCTACATGGGACAGGAGGGCAAAGAGAGGGAGGTAATTTTACTAACAATGACAAAACGTTCATTCCTTTTTTTCCCTTCCAGTATTAAAAACATCTCTTCTTTTCTTAAAATAGATGGAGGCAGAAGAGGAGAAAGGAAGAATAGAGATCAATGTTCAATTTTCACAAAATTCAATTCAATACATATTTATTAAATGCCTGTTATAGGCTATTAACTATGCTAAACACTGGGGTCATAAGCAAGAAATGTAGATAGCTTGTCCTACTGTGGTATTGAGTATCAGTGAAAATGAAAACTCTGTAATAAAATAAATATATTTTCTTTTTTTTTTGCCAAAGCTGCCAGAATATTTGGAGTCAAATTAATTGTAGCCATGCTATCAACTCTGGTTCCAGACATTAACAATTATCATTACATGCCTCAGATAAATCTTAATTCATATTATTTTAAAATGTCTTTTCTTATTACATTTTCCTGTGTTTGCAAGCTATTTCTGGTCCTCTTTTAAGATTAAATAACTCCATTAGTAAAAGAAGACACATTTATTAATAGCATGGTGATGACTTGTCTTCTAACCCTAGACTCTTCCTCCATCTATTGCTACCTTCCAAACCCCTATACCTACTTTGTTGTGAAATTTTGTCACCTTGATTCATTTGCCCTGATAGGAGGCAAATAGATCAGGTGATCTTAAGATTTATATACCTCAGTGTGAGGTATATAAGTAATAATAGGCAAAGTAAAAGTAATATGCAAAACTCTCAGAAAAGGCCTTTAAAAGAAGATGCATGAAATGTAGAAGATTTTTCTTTGTTCAGTCAAGTCTGATTTGTCATGAGCCAATTTGGAGTACTTTGTCATTTTCCTCTCCAACTCATTTTACAGATAAGGAAACAAACAGGCTTAAGTGATACACAGAAATGTCCGAGGAAAGATTTGAACTCATGCTTTAGGGCTTTTATAAAAATCCATTAATCAATAAATATTTCCTTGAATATCTGTGTATACATCAAGTAATGTTAATTGTGTAGGACCCTTAGAAACCAAAAACAAAACAAAAGCACAATTAAGGATTATCTAATACAGAGGCAGACATCATTTTCAGGACATTTCCTGGAATCTGCAGAAATCTAACTGAATGACCTAAAGCTTCTAAATATACAATACTGTGTAATCAGAACCTAGGCTTCAAAATCATGACCACAGGGAACTATTAGATAAAAAAAATCAACAAAGGATAATTTGGTTCTGCTCAAAGCATATTATGTGTAAGTAGAAAATAAACATTGGTGCTTAGTCTTCAAGGGTTGAATTTTTCTAAAGAATTTTTAAAATTAGTTGTAAATTAGCCTCAAAATTCAAAAATCCAGAATTCCTACCCTATTCCTTTAGTTTGGTAGTTCAGTGAAATTTCAGTAAACAAAGTTTGATGACCTTCTTCTAGCTACACAATACTTTGTTTCCCTTTGTTTGTATTTCTACCATCATGACTGTAGGTTTTCCTCAAACAAAACTGACTGTCTCTTTATAGATTTTATCCTGTCCTCTACCATCTCTATAGCTTTGTGTTCATTGTGCACAATAGCTGCAATGTACTAACTTCATAGCAGAGAGAGAGAGAGAGAGAGAGAGAGAGAGAGAGAGAGAGAGAGAGAGAGAGAGCACCAAAGTAGAAAGAGCACCAAAGAGCTGTGTTCTATTTCAGGTATCTGACATTTACTAGCTGAGTGATCTTGATTTCTCTTAGCCTGTTTCGTTCTCTGTAAAATGGGAGTAAGAGTTGCATGTTATGGTTCAATGATTAAGGAAAACAATATAAAATGATTATATAAACAAGTTATTGTTCATAATTTATTACTTACATCCTTAACCTTCCACTTGGGTGTACTGGCACTAGTTTAAACCATATCATGAGTTCTGATTGTTAAAATTTCAGTGCAAGTAATTTATACCTCATAAATTGGCTAGTACTGCAAAGCTAATGATTTATCTTATTGATTTCTAGACTTCAGAAACTGATGGAGAAAATGCTGTTACTGAATATCATACATAAAATTGTGTCATATGTACATTTTTTTACCAGAAAGCTGGTTGTTAAATATTTAGCTATATATTGCTTTTTACCTGCCTCCATGTAAGTTTTCCTGACTCTCTGGTCACATTATCAGCTATAACTCTAAATGATCTTGTCTACCTCTAAGAACCTGTAGAACTAATTAGATATTTACTATAAATTAATAATATTCAAGCTTATATAAAGATATATATGTATTTATGACAGAATCATAAATCTAGAAATGGAAACCTCAGAGGCCATATAATCCAGCCCCTTCATGTTATAGATAAAGAAATTTGTCTTATTTTTATTACCAGATGATACCTCACACTTTTATATGAAAGTGATGTCACATTTATACACATAAATATGTAGAGGACAGATTGGTATCTAGAAATAGCAAGTATATAATCTAGTTTGACCAAAATCAGGTTAAAATTTTATATGCAGCCATGGCCATAGAGATTCAAATACGGGGGAAGAAATTATGTGTAGCTAGAAACAGCTTTGGAAGATCATCAACCATCAAAGAAGCCATTCACTGACTTGATTAAACAACTAAGTCAAAGGAATGGGAAAGTCTGACTATTTAAATATTTATACAAATGTAAATTACTATAGTAATATGTATGTTTGTTTATATGACAATATTGATTGACTTGTCTATGTTAAAATAAATAGTAATATTTAAGAATCCCCTTGACTTACTCTAGTCCCATTAGTGGTTACTTTTGCAATGTATTCATTAATGTCTGATGCTTTTTCTTTTGTTAAACTCTTAAAAAATTGGTTCAATTTAATTCAACAAGTAAATGTCAAGGGTAATTTCTAGGAAAAGTTCCCATGCTAGAAACTGATAATTCAGTCAAATGACTGAATATACTAAGGAAAAATAATGTCTTTCTTTTGTTTCCGAAAACCTTCTAAGGTCACTCTATACCCTACATTTTAGCTGAGAGTTTCAGGAACAAAAGAAAATGTTTAACCAACAATGCAACTACTGCTCTGCTAATATTCCTTTGTCTGTAGTTTCTATAATCAATTTTTGATCAATTGTCTCTCTGTAGTAACTCTTGGAAACTTTTTGGAATACGCTGTATATAAAAACAAATTTCAAGAAAATCATTAGGTATAAAACTTGGAATTGAGCCTAAAGCAAATATTTCTCTTTTATATGTTTCTCTAACAGATGAGTAGTGTAGGTGGATCAATAACATTCATACTTACTTATTCATAAAAGAAATAAGGATAGCAAAAAAATGAGTATGTAAATTCATAGTAAATAAGTTAAAAGCAAGGTTAAAAGAATGTAAACAATTAGGAAGGTATCACATTGAAAATGAAATGAAATTTAGTTAAAAGCAGATCATGACCAATTCATGATCATTGACAGTAATGTCTATATTCTAAATCTCTATCTCCTGAGTTCTCTCATAGATCCAAATACCTATGTAATATTTTTATCCTGCTACTTCCCTGTTACCTCAAACTCAAATATCCAGAAGTAAATTAATCCTCTTAAAAAGATCACCTTTTAACCTCCCTGTCTGTCAGTGCCACCACCATTCCCCTAGCTGGATGTACTCAAAACTTGGGAGTGATGCTTTCTTCACCTATCTCCTTAATCCCTCATACACAGTTAGTTACAAAGTCATACTGATTTTTCTTTTGAAATGATTCTCATACCTTTGTCTTCTTTTCCAATATCTTAGCATCTATGAAAGTGGTGTCAAACTCAAATAGAAAAGGACCAAGAGCAACAAAATTGTACACAAGAATCCTATGCAGGTTATAAGCTTACTTAGAAAACCATGTATTGACATTATCTATGTTTTATTGTATTTTTAGTTAAATATTTTCCAAACACATTTTAATCTAATTCAGGCTACTGGTAGGAGAGGTATAGTTTGCATGTGACTCACTGACTATGTGTTTGATATATGTAACCAATAGTACTGAAGCATTACTGAATTCAGACTCTTTCTACTCCAATCCATCCTGGATTATGACGGTAAAAATTGATCTTTTCTGAAATAAAGCTTAATATTGCTTTCGTTCAAGAATCATCAAAGAATGTCATTTCCCCCTTCATAAATATTAATTTTTTTTTCAGAATTCTGTCTCTATAGACATTTTATTTCAATTCTCCAAAATATCTCTTCTCTTATAAACTCAGTATTCTCCTCATCCCATGAAAACACACCCATTGCCAACTATATGCTTTTTCTATTTCTTTAATAGTCCACTTTATTCAAAATAGTATTGATTAGGTTGCTGCAACATGTTTTACATAATGGCAGGTTGTTGTTCAATTGCTTTATTTGTGTCTGACTCTTTGTGAGCCTCTGGGTTTTATTGGCAATGATATTGGGGTAGTTTGTTATTTCCTTCTCAAGCTCATTTTGCTGAGGCTATCAATGTTGTGATTTACCCAGAGTTACATAGTTAGTAAATTTCTGAGGTCAAATTTGAACATATCTCCCTAATTCCATGCCTAGCTCTCTATCCATTATGTCACCAAGCTGTCCTATTGAAGGGATTTGGAGTAATAATTAAATATATTTCTCCAATAATCTTAGCCTCAGTAATTGGGGAAATAAATCTAACATTTATGAAATAAAAGAATTCAGTCCAAATCAAATTCAGGAGACAAGGTGTGTGTTATATATATATATATATATATATATATATATATATGCATGTATTTTTCTATATCTAAATGAAATAGAGAATAATAGAACACAATATAATAAAATGTTAATGTACAAAATGACATTAATATAATAATTATATGGCAGATGCTGTATACATATTTACACATTTGACAATTATTTTTTCATTATAAGCATAAACATATTGACATGAATTCCACAATGTGTGTACAAGAATGAATATGTATATAATAAACATGTACATGTATAAATGTATGTGTGTATAATTACCTTATAGTGTGATATATACTGTTGTATACATATATGCATATAGACATGTATAAAAGCCTATGTGAGTGTCTGTAGACACAAGTGTCTTTGAACATGTATAGACGATACATGTATGCATATACCTACTTTATATATTTATGTAAGAAAGAGAGAGATTTATTTCAAATGTTGGATAACTATGTGTTCCACTAATACTCATACAATGGCAAAAGACTTACAGAAAGTTTTCCAGCTTGACTGTGATGACCAAGGATGATCTGTCACCCTTTTGTGACAGGGTAACAAGATATGTAAAGGATCTTTTTTAGGGATCACACACATCTATGAGATCTTTGATGAATATGTTGATCTCCATGAAAATAGACTTAACCCTCAAAAAAGAAGGGATCAAACCATACTTAATAAAATGAAGACTAAAAGAAATGACAGTTTATTTAGAATATACTGTGTTAAATATTATGTCATTTAAGAAAATGTCATGGAAGGTAGATGCTATTATATCTCTATTTTTACAATCAGTAAACAGAAAACTAGTATTTATTGAATAAATGTCTACTGGGTGTTCAACATTGCCCTGCCAAAATGCAGGATATATAAAAGCGGCATAAAGCATTTGGTTTTGACCTCAGGAGGTTAATAACTGGGAAGTCAGTAATCATGAAACAACAGTAAATAGTGCAATATAGTATATCATCAAGTGATTGATTTTTTTTTTAGATTTTTTTCAAGGCAATGGGGTTAAGTGACTTGCCCAAGGCCACAGCTAGGTAATTATTAAGTGTCTGAGGTTGGATTTGAACTCATGTACTCCAGACTCCAGGGCCGGTGCTCTGTCCACTGTGCCACCTAGCAGCCCCAAATGATTGATTTTTGACAGAAATTATGCACTTAATTTTTCTTTTTAAATTTATTTGTTTTATTCTCATTTTATACAAATGTTTTTTTACATTAATAAAATACTCTTGGTTACAAGTAAACAAAATATCCCTCCTCCCCCATAAATATAGATAGACTTGCTTGGGCAAAAAAAGGAAAGGGGAAAGAAAAAAATTAAAATTAAAAAAAATAATAGAAATAATTGTAGGTATGGCCAGGTGGCGCAATGGACGAAGCACCAGCCCTGGAGCCACGAGCACCTGAGCCCAAATCCAGCCTTGTAAACCCAACAATCACCCAGTCATGTGACATGCAAGCCAACCAATCCCCACTGCCCTGCAAAAACCAAAAAAAAAAGAAAAAAAGGACCCCAAAATAAAATAAAATAGTAATAATAGTAGGGGTGGCTGGGTGGCAGACAGAGCATTGGCCCTTGAGCCAGGAGCACCTGGGTCCAAATCCGGCCCCAGACACCCAAAGATCACCCTGCTATGTGGCCCCAGGCCAGCCACCCAGCCCCACTTGCCCTGCACCCTCCCCCAAATAATAATAACAAAAAATGTGCTTCAGTCTTTGTTCCAACACCATTAACTCTGTCGTGGGTGGATCACATTCTTTATGATAAGTCCATCAGAAAAGTTACTTCCATATTTTTCCAACATTGCCATTGCTGATCGCAACTCCCTCCTTTTGTATTTCTCCAATACCATGTACTCTATTTTCTCTCTCCTTTCACTCTGACTCTGCTGTAGGGTCGTTGACTGGTTCAGCAGACAGATCCCTGGTCCTGGGGCCAAGAAGCCCTGAGCCCCCATACCACCCCTTAGGCCCAGAATCCACCTGGCCCTATGGTTCTGGGCAGGCCTTCCAATCCCAGCCCCTTGCAAGAAGTAAGAAAGAAAATGTGTTATATCTGACCACTCTCCCCCCCCCCCTCCATGGTCCATCCTGTCCTCATTTATTCACATCCCCACCCCTTCCCCCTGCTCCCTCCTCCTTCTTACTCCAGATGTCTATACCCCATTGAGTATATATATGCTGTTTCCTCTTCTAGCCATCTCTGATAAGAGCAAAGGTTTCCTCATTCCCCCTTGCCTCCCCTCTTCCATATCATTGCAATAGCTCATTGTAATAAAAAAATCTTATGTGAAATATCTTGGACTATTCCCCCTCTCCATTTTCTTTCTCCCATTCCATTTCCCTTTTTTTCTATTGACTCCATTTTTACACCATATTTTATCTTCGAATTCAGCTTTCTCCTGTGCTTCAACTATAAAAGCTCTCTCTACCTGCTCTATTAACTGAGAAGGTTCATATGAGTATTATCAGTGTCATTTTTCTATGCAGGAATATATGCAGTTCATTATCATTAAGTCCCTCATATTTTCTCCTTCTCCTCCAATCTCTATGCTTCACCTGAGTCCTGTATCTGAAGATCAAACTTTCTGTTCAGCTCTGGCCATTCCAAAAGGAACATTTGAAATTCCCCTGGTTCATTGAAAGTCCATCTTTTTCCCTGGAAGAGGACATTCAACCTTGCTGGGTAGTTCATTCTTGGCTGCATTCTAAGCTCTTTTGCCTTCCGGTATATTGTATTCCAAGCCCTATGAGCTTCCAGTGTAGTTGCTGCTAAGTCCTGTGTGATCCTGACTGCAGCTCCACGATATTTGAACTGTGTCCTTCTGGCTGCTTGTAATATTTTCTCTTTGACTTGGGAGTTCTGGAACTTGGCTATAATATTCCTAGGGGTTGTTTTTTGGGATCTCTTTCGGGGGGGGGGGGGGATCGGTGGATTCTCTCCATTTCTATTTTGCCCTCTGCTTCTAGAATATCAGGGCAAATTTCCTGTAGTAATTCTTTGAAAATGATGTCAAGGCTCTTTTCCTGATCATGACTTTCAGGCATTCCAATAATTTTTAAATTCTCTTTCCTAAGTCTGTTTTCCATATCAGTTTTTTTTCAATGAGATATTTCAGATTTTCTTCTAATTTTTCATTTTTTTGTTTTGAAGTATTGATTCCTGATTTCTGGTAAATTTATCAATCTCCCTGAATTCTATTCTTTGTCTGAAGGATTTGTTCTCCTCAGAGAGTTTTCTTATCTCTTTTTGCATCTGGCCAATTTTGCTTTTTAAAGCATTCTTCTCCTCAATAACTTTTTGAACTGTTTTATCCATTTGACCTAAGGTGGTTTTTAGCATGCTATTTTCTTCAGCATTTTTTTGGATTTCCTTGACTAAGCTGCTGACTTCATTTTCATGTTTTTCCTGAATCTCTCTCCTTTCTTTTCCCAGTTTTTCTTCCAACTCCCTCATTTGATTTTCAAAGTCTTTTTTGAGCTCTGTCATAGCCTGAGCCCAATTTCTGTTTTTCTTGGAGTCTTTAGATGCAGGAGCTTGTGCTTCCTGATCTTCAGACTGAGTATTTTGATCCTTCTTGGGATCATTTGCAAAATATTTCTCAATAGTCTTCCTTTTGTTTCTCTGCTTGCTCATTTTCCCAGCCTGGGCCTGGTTTGGGGGTGCTTCCTGAGCTTTTGAGACACTCCCACAAGGGTCTCAGTGTATGAGGCTCTGTCCTCCCTTCTGGTCTATGAATGACCATAAGCACCCCCCTCTGCCACGGGGCTGAGGTGGGGGGGGCCTGCTGTTCTATGGGGGGGCCTAGACTATGATCAGGATCTGAAAGTGGTCAAAGCCCCAAGAGTCCTGTTCCAGGGGCAGAGGACAGAGCTCCCAGTTTCTCTTCACTCCCCTCCCTCAGCTCAATGGGCTCATGCCCTGGGGGCTGCAGCTTACCAGCTCCACCTGCTTTTGTTTCTGGCTCTGGGCTGCAGAAAGACCAAGCTGCTCCCTGTGTGCCCGGAGGGCTGGGCTCCAGGTGCTCTCTGGCAGAGGTCCCCCGCTGTTCCCTCACCTTGTGCCCAGTGCTCCTTGGGGTGCAGCTCAGGAGACTCCCCCGCTTCTGGGAGCAGTGCCTCCCAGCACCCTGGGGCTGCCTCCGGGAGGCTGAATTTCTTTTGCTTGGGCCACCCCTCTGGCAGGCCACCTCTCCGATCCCAGGGAGCAGAGCCTTTCTGCTCTTTTCCAGGTTACCTTGAGTAGGAGAACTGCCTCACTGGGTCTCTTTGTGGGTTCTGTCTCTCGAAAGTTTAGTTAGAGTCCTTAGCTGATGAGTTTTATCAGAGAGCTCCTAAGACTCAATCCCTTCTTGTCACCATCTTGGCTCCACCCCCCGAAATTACGCACTTATAAAAATCACATTAATCTTCACTAAAGAAGCACAGTCACAATTTGTTTTAAAGTTAATTTACCTGCAGGAAAGGACAGAGTCCTGATCATACATGCAAGTTACTAAGTAAGCTGTTAAGTGAATTGTTAAGTCAGCCTCATAATTCCAAATCTAATTGGGGAAAAATTAAGGAATTGAAGGGGGGGTTGCATATTATAATGCAGTTATATGGCTAAACCCTATAAGATAGATAGTTTTACTGTGTGGCCTTGGGCAAGCCACTTAACCCCAGTTGCCTTGCAAAAAAAACCTAAAAAAAAGATAGATAGTTTTAACAAACTATCTTAGAGCTCAGAAATAAACAGATTAGTCAAGTACAAGCTAACATAAAGTACATAGAATGTTAGATGAGTTAGATAAATGTTATTAAATTAGAATTATTCCTACATAATTAAAGCAGAATATTTAACAAAAAAACCAAAGTAAACAAGATATATAGTTACTAATAGAATAGTACCTTTCTTCATTCTATGTACCTGTACTGAACCTGTATTTTATTCAGTGAATTTTTTCATATTAATTATTCATATATTACTTAGATTCTTTTTAATATTTTTTATTTATTTAAGGCATTAGGTTTAAAAGTGATTTGCCCAAGGTTACGCAGTTAGGTAATTATTAATTGTCTGAGGTCAGATTTGAATTCAGGTCCTCCTGACTCCAGGGTTGGTACACTATCCACTGTGCCATCTAGCTGCCCTTAGTTAGATTCTTAAATAAAGTCTTACCTGCTGAAATAACAATTTTTTGCCATTATTAATGTCATAAAGAATTACTGACTTTATCAGCAGAAAATTATTATTGAACTCTATGAGGCGTATTTAATTAAACATGATTCACCTATCTTGTAAAAATTAGGACTTATGTTTTTCTTGTTTAACTTTCTTAATGACCTTTAAAGCTCAGAAAGGTTAATTGTGTCATTTCCCCTATTAAAAAGTTGCAGGCAACTGGGTGGCCCAGTATAATGGAGCACTGATCTTGTAGTTAGGAGAGTGGGATTTTGAATCCTGTCTCAGATACTTAATACTTACTAGCTGTGTGACCTTGGCAAGTCACTTAACTTTGATTGCCTCACATCAAAGGCCATCTCCAGTCATCCTAATTTATATTGACCCCTAGACCCAGATGACTCTGGACAAGATAGTGAGGTTGGAGATAGCACAGCATCCCTTACTAATTCTTGTGCGTATCATCATATTACTTTCCCTGATATCATGGTCTCTTCAAGAATGAAGGGCAAACATCATCATCATCATTAAAAAGTTAGTTTTTTGTCATCATATACATTTCCCTTTCAAGGCTTCTCTGTCAGGACTAATACTTAATTTTTTTGATTAAATACATTATAGTCTTCTCATAAAAGGTTCACCATTTTTTCCTATAGGATTATAAACAGTGTTGTCAAGTAGCTAAACTTGATTGTAAACTTGTGTCTTTTTCCTTAGTAGCTTCCGAAGTCTCCTCTCATTTGTAGTAGAAGTGTTCAGGTCCCTTGTGTTCCTCTGATGGCTTGGCACCCATACTATTTCTTCCTGGATGTTTGTACTACTTTTTTTTCTTTGATGAGGGAGTTCTGGATTTTGATCATGATGTTCCTAGGCCTTTTCATTTTGGAGTTTATTTCTGAAAGTAACTAGAGGATTTTAGAATTTACCCTCTGATTAAAAATAGATCTGAGCAGTTTCACTTAAGTTTTCTTGAAATATGTCTGGAATTTTAAAAAAAATAAAGTTCTTTTTAAATTTAAAAAAATTTTTGATAAATTTAATTATCATTATCTCTTCTTTTTTAACCTGTTTTTAGATCAGTTGTTTTTGATATCAGATATCTTCTTTTTTTCTATTTCTGCAACCTTTTAATTTTAGTCTCATATTTCTTGTTTCTCATGAAGTCATTGATTTGTTTAATCTACTCTTTTTCTGGGAGTCCATCTCTACTCGCTTTTTAAACATTTATTCTTATTCTAATTCTATTCTCCAGATGTTTTTTTATATCTTGCTTAATTTTTCTTTAGCATTCAAATAATCTTTATGGGAAGTTCATTTTTCCCCCTTTAAGTCTCTGTTTTCATTTGTTGGAAAGAAATCTGCTCCTTTTGGAATAACTTTATAGCTACAATAATTTTTGATTTTGACATTTTCTTTTATTCTTAGCTCCAGGTTTAGTTCCTGTTTTGTAGATCTGTGTCAGGACTAACCCCTCCATCCCCAAATGAGATTTTTTTTGGGGGGGTGATGGGCCTAGATTTCATTTTTTCCTTTTTCTTTTTATACCCAATACTTAGCATTGTGCCTAGTAGACAGATGTAATTAATAGATGCTAGTTTACTGATTCTTCCTTCTAGTTTTAGGGCTCTCTGAGTCTTTGAAAGACAAAATGCTAGATATTAAATACCCTTTCTCTCTGAGTGTTAAGGAGTTCATAGCTTCTGGGCCACTGTCACTCCTTACCCCCTCCTAATAAGGAGGTGATTGTCTTATATTCTGACTGATTGGGTCACGTTTAGAGTATTATATTAAGTTCTGAGCACAGCATGCTATGATAGGTTTTAACAAGCTGGAGAAGATTTGGAGGAAAGTATCCAAAATCACCGAATATCAAGTGCATCCCAAATGAAGACTGGTTGAAAGGACTAGTGATACTCAGCTCAAAGAAAAGAAGAATTGAGGATATATTATAGTTTAAGTGAAATATTCAAAAGGTTACAGGACAAAACTAGAAACAAAAGAGTGGAGGTTGAAAAGCCAAAAAAAAGTTTTGAAATTAGAGGGAAAAAATTCTTAGCAATTAGTACTATAATAAAATTGAATAAACTGCCTTAGAGGTAGTCTAGAAACCTTCAAGCAAAAGCTCAATTCATTTCTCAGATGTGTTACAGTAGGGATTATTTTCTAGACATGGACTGAATTAGATTCCTATTAAAGCTCTTCTAAAATCTTAGATCCTGTTATTCTGAGTGATAAACTATTTTGGAAAGGTCATCAATAGATACATTTAATTGATTAAATGATTGTACATATCACAAGACCATTTAGTCTACAGATATTCAGAAAAGTAATGAAATCTATCAAAACAAATAAATACTTACAAAGGGGAGGCAGAAACAAGATGGTGGAGTGAAGGCAGGGAGTCACATGAGCTCTCTCCCAAACCTTTCCAAATTCTATTCAATAATGACTCTAAACAAATTTTAGAATAGTAAAATCTACAAAAAAGATAGAAAGAAACAAATTTTGAGTCCAAGACAACTTAGAAGGTCAGCAGGAAAGTGCACAGTCCAGTGCAGACTGTGACAGCACAGACCCAATCCCAGCAAGCCAAGAGCAGTTCTTAGGAGCCCCTGAATTAATGTAGCAGCAACTGCTTCCAGAGTTCTCAGCTCACAATTCATGAGAGGGTCAAACAACTGGTCATTAGGGGATTTAGGGATCTCTTTGCTAGCAGGACTCTGTTGCTTTTTCCATACTCAGATCCAGGTTGTAGTCCCTAGTGACAGTTCCAGGATAAGGAGGAATAGTAGCACACTAGGATTTGAGGTCACTAGAGAGCAGGCACCTCTTTCAGAATTCTAAGGCAGAAAACAGTGCACAGGCCAGGAGAGTGGTAAACATGTCTTTTTAGATCAATACATCTTTTAAGAATTAAAACTTGCAGGTCCCAGATGTAATTCTTGAAACAGTTGCATAAAAATATACAAGTTTGCAATGGTGTGCCCTCTACCCTGGAAGCAGAGCTCCTATTTTTAACATTAAATGGGCTGGGAAAATGAGATAAAACCAAAAAAGTCTTACTATAGCAGAAGATAATGAAGTCAAAGTTCCTACATCAAAAACCTTCAAGAAAAATATGAAATGGTCTCGGGCCATGGTAAAGCTCAAAAAGTGTTTTGAAATGAAGTAATAGAGGTAGAGGAAAAATTGAAAAGAGAAATGAGATTGATGCAAGAAAATCATCAAAAATGAGGTAATAGTTTGGTAAAGGAGACATAAAAAATAATGAAGAAAATAATAGCCTAAAAAACAAACTAGGTTTAGTAAATAGTAAAAGGTACAAAAAGTCAATGAGGAAAAGAATGTATTAAAAAATAGAACTGGACAACTGAAAAAAAAAGGCACAAAAATTCACTGAAGATAAAAACTCATTAAAAAGTAGAATTGGCCAATTGGTAAAAGAGGTACACACCCACCAAAAAAAATAATTCCTTAAAAAATAGAATTGAGCAAATAGAAGGTAGTGGCTATATGAGAACCAAAGAAAGAACAAAAAAATCAAAAAAACTCAGAAGAATGAAAAAGTAGAAGACAAAGTTAAAATATGTCATTGGAAAAACAACTAACTTAGAAAATAAATCAGGGTGGCTAGGTGGTATAGTGGATAAAGCACCGGCCTTGGAGTCAGGAATACCTGGGTTCAAATCCTGTCTCAGACACTTAATAATTACCTAGCTGTGTGGTTTTGGACAAGCCACTTAACCCCATTTGCCTTGCAAAAACGTAAAAAAAAGTTGTAAAAAAAGAAAATATATCCAGAAGAAATAATTTAAAAATTATTGGACTGCCTGAAGGCCATAATCAAAAAAGAAAGTTTTATATGCATATATATATATATATATATCATCTTTCAAGGAATTATCAAGGAAAAATGCCTGATATTCTAGAATCAGAAGGTAAAATAGAAATGGAAAGAATCCACCAATCACTCCCTGAAAGATATCTCAAAATAAATGCTCCTAGAAATATTTTTTTCAAAATATCAGAGTTCTCAGGTCAAAGAGAAAATATTGCAAGTAGCCAGCAAGAAACAATTCAAGAATTGTAGAGTCACAATCAGGATAATAACAATATTTATCAGTTTCCATATAAAAGATCATAAGAATTGAATATGATATTCCAAAAGGCAAAAGAACTTGGATTACAATCAAGAATTAACTCCACTGCCAAAGGAGCATCCTCTTTCAGGGAAAAAGGTTTAAATGAGATAGGAGGCTTTCAAACTTTCCTGATTAGAACAGAGAAGAAAATTTGGTCTTCAAATATAAGAGGCAAAAGAAGCATAAAAAGGTAAATAGGAAAGAGAAATTGTAAAGGACTTAATGAAGTCAAATGGTTTATATTCCTATATAGGAAGATGATACAGGTAACCCATAGAAACTTTCTCCTTATTACAGTAGTTAGAAGGAGCATATATAGACAGATGACATAAGTGAGAGTTGAATATGAAGGGATGACATCTTAAAAAATAAAATTGTGGGGTGAGAGAGGAATTTAATAAAAGCAAGGAAAAGGGAGAGGAAGAATGGGATAGATTATCACATTATGTGAGATAAAAGAGACAAGCAAAAGCTTTTAGAGTGGGGGATTTAAAGGGTAGTGAGTGAGACCTGCACTAGACTAGACTCCATGATCACTCTGGTGTGGCAGTTTTTCTGCTTACCTTCCATGTTATCCTTGACAATTCCTGATATGAGAGGTCTGGAAACTGTTGCTACTACCAGGGACCCAGGAGCCCCACAGACTGTTCCTAGATGGCTGGAGCTAGTTTGCTCTGGCAGGCCAGGTTGCACTGTTTGCCCTCTCTAACCCTTGTGTAACACACCTTTCCCAAGAACCATCCAAGTTCTCTTGGGCGGGAAAATGGTTTCACTCAATTTCCTGTGGGTTTTGTCACTCTAGACTTTGGTTAATCATTATTTAGAGGTATTTGAAGTGGTCTAGGGGAGAGCTGTCAGAATTTCCTGCCTTTGCTCCACCATCTTGGCTCCACCCCTGAAAATGTTTTATCTTAAGATATGTGTGTCTTCTGCAATGAACAGCAAGATCAGTGCTATAGGATCACAGAGTATATGGAAATAATGGTGGTAAGACTTTGGAGAGATTAAAATTTTAGAAACATAGAAAATGTAGAAGAAAAGCTATGAAGACCTTTGAAGACCAGAGTATTTTATATTTGCTCCTAGAAGTAACAAGTAGTCAGTGAAGTTTACTGAATGGGGATAAGAGTGCATAGTCAAATCAAGCTTATGGTCTCAGTCTCTCCATTCTGAAATATAAACAGCCTTTAAGATCCCTTCCAGTCCTAAATGTATGAGTCTATGAAATAAATATAATTCAATTTCTAGATATCTTTTTATGTTATACCCCATGAATCTATGCTTCACTCTTTTTGTAACCAAAATTCTTGGAATTTTTCATTCTAAATATGGGATGAACAAAGCATGAGAAAGCTGCTCTGCTTATATCTAATTAAACAATGTATGTTAGCTTAGTGCCTTGGCATTCTGGAAATGACAAACCCATGACTATTTCTGGCCATATGTGATCCAACACTGAAAAGATTTGGCCTTTTGGTATCATGAAGCAAAAGTAGGATTCTGCAACAGGTAAAAAGATAGCAACAGCTTCCTGTTCATGCTCATCCTTCAAATCTTTCATGATGCCATTCCTATTTCCGTGTCCATTTCTCTCACGTGACAGATAAAGCAGGTAGTATCAACTAGTAGAGTAGGGACCAGATCATCTGTCTGCCTTTGCTGTTTTGTTCTTCCCTTCTTGATGAGGGGATCAAAGATTGATCTGTAGATGGAAGTGTAAAGGTTTGGACAGAATCTTGCACATTTAAATGATATGGTCGTGATAACTTACTGGTAGCAGTGAAATGTTTTGGACAGGAAAAAATGAGTACCAATAATACAAAGGGAAGCCTTAACTCTGGTCTGATTAGCCAGTAAACATAGATGTTAATGAGTCAGTGAAGAGAAGACATGAAATGTAAACAATATCTACTTGATAAATCTCAATTATATTTTGATGGTATTTTAAGTATCAACCTCCAGGTGGGATATATCCATAGATACAAATTATTTAATACTACTTTAAGACTTTCTTTCACTATATGCTTAACAGAATTCTATTCAATATTTTATGTGTAGAATATACATAATATATATATATATATATATATGAAATAAATACTTATACCATACGTGACTCATATTTTCTGTACATTAAACATCCTTTGGAAAGACCTTAGACATGAGTCAAAACCTAAACCTTAGACAATTTTCCTGAGGGGTGTCAATTCTTGTTATAATGAACTGAAGAGTATATGTCTAATCCCTCATTTAGAGGCCTGGTTGAATATTGTTTGGACTAAGTGCTTGCATCCAGAGAAGAAGGGATCATTAGTGAAAAGGGAGTAACCAAACTTTGGTCCCGAGTGGTTGTTTTCATTAAATCACTATATGATTATTAATAGAGAGCTGAAATAAGACCACCCTAAAGAAAAGTTTTGGAAGCTTGATATTACAGGTAATTACTTTTTGAAAATCTAGTTCATAGTTTACAACATAATTCTGTGTTTGGTTTCAAGTATATGGATGAAAATGGGGAAAAATAAACAGAAGAGCTTGAAGACCTGTAATAATTCTGAAAACTCTATATTGAAGTCATTTTTCAAGATGTAGATTAAATATTATTAGAGCCAAATACTTTTCACTGCTCAGGGTTAAATATTTCTTTTTTTAAAAGCTACCAAACTGCCATTTTTGTTTTTTTCTTCTCAAAACATTATCATATAGAAAGGTGAATATTTTACTTCTAGCAAAAGAATCTAAGTCACATTAAAACAGATCATCCAATATTTATTTGAGAAAATATATTTAGTATTGCAGTAAAAGGTTTTACCACTTGGTAGTTGCTGCAAATACCCAATTGAACTGACTTTTTAACTCATACAGATCTTCTCTTTCTGTTGTTCTAATAACACATTTCTTCCAGGGATTTCTAAAGCGAAACCCCAGAGAGACATGAGGGTTATTTCCAGGTCAGCACATGTTTCCTCTTGTCTTGGGCACACTGCAATTAACCCTGTTTTATGGATGACTGAAGGCTAATAGGCAGAGTCAAACGTAGGTAACTTTAGCCTTCATGGAAGTTTAATCCCCAACTCATTCATGTCCAGTGTCAGATGAAATGTGTCCAATCTAATTTCTGAGCAAAATTACAAGAGACATTTATCTACAATAGCAGAAGAACTGAATTTTAAGGGGTAAGAAGGAATAAATTGTCAATAAAAAGAGATTTAATTTTGATTCCCTTTTCTCATGCTTTTTTCAGTTTTTTATATAATTTGTAATAAATTTAATAAGGTCTATAGTAATTTACACTTTCCAAAAGATAGATTTAGTGATATAATTTTATTACTATTATCTTATGGCCTTGTTTCCAACTACTGACAGAAGAAAATACCTTTGATAATTTTAAACACACTATTAAAAAATCTTTTCTAAGATTTTGACATAAGAAGCTAACACCAAAGTTTACAATATTTTCTGTCAAGTTAAGTTCAAAATGAATCTTCTGAGAGTAACTATATAAATGATAGCAAAGAGAAGACCCAATAATTACAGTTTTGTAGGACTTTTTTACTAGAAATGATATACATCAATTATACTACACATGCAAACATGACATATTTTGTACATTTTCCAACTTATGATTGGGCTTGCAATTGTTTTGAATTCAAATTATTTTCTCAGTAAAACAATATAATACAGAATGTTTGATCTCCCAAGTAAATTTCCAAAAGCCTCTTAAATCTATAATACACCTGATGTAAATATTCAAAATAATATATGGCCAAACAAATATATATATATATATATATAAATATATTTACATACATATATATATATGTATATATATATGAATGTTTTGATAGGATTCATTCTACACATGCATTCTAGAATGGCTTTGCCACCTGCAATACACCTACTATCCTTGTAACAGGAGGAGAAATTGCTAAGTTTGGAGTCTCTTCCAGTCCTATAATCACTGAAACTGGCACTATGCTCTGGGATAAAGTCTCCAGTAAGAAAAAGATTAGAAGAGAGTGCTTGAGGATAGGGAGCTAGGAATTGCAGGGAGTCTTGAAGAAGACAGTAGCAGCCACTGGGTTGATGGGGAGCATAACTTCTCAGGAAATATTGGAAGCCTATCTAGTGGTAGGAAGGAAAGAGCAAATACATTACTTTATCTTTACCTATCTTCTTGGTAAAAAATCCTGAACAAGAGAGGAAAAAAAATGGGAGAGAAAAGGGGGAGAGGAAAAAAACACAAGTTCTAAGAGTTTAAAAAAAAAGATGGAGTTTCTGGAATGATTCATCTCCCTGTTTTGGGTGGCACACAATTTTGAAGTGTAGGATGTATATAAGTTAAACATGTGAGTGTGTGTGTGTGTGTGTGTGTGTGTGTGTGTGTGTGTGTGTGTATAATTTATACTCACACATATATTCCTGTATTTCTGGACTAGGAAAATATTTAAAACAACTCCATAATTATTCTTTACATCCTCTATTTTATTTCAAAGCTGTGATTAGATTTGAAATAGGACCACAAGATAGAACTAAGGCTACAGGATACCAAATGAATTCATGTAGTAAGTATAATAGGAAAAATGTGAATATTAAGCTGATTTATTCTTACAAAAAGATTTTTCTCACAACTTTTTGCACGAATGAAATAAAACTATAACATGGAGTTGAGGATAGGGAAGGTATATGAACATCTGAAATTTGTTCAGATACATCAAATAGTATTAACTGAGCTGTTTCATCTAAACACATTAGACAACTACTAATAAAATAAATTGAAAATGCTATGAAATAATGTCATTTAGCCAATGGAATAAAGATATTTATAATTACTGTAGTTTTCAATGTGATTATATCCAACCTTTTCAACAACCAGAGCAATTAAAAGAAAATAAAAAGGATAAAAGGGAGAAAGTTTTTGTATAACTGTAATAACCTGCAATTAATTCTATTATAGAAATTCTGAGTGATTTAGAATAATATAAGACTATCCAGGTAATATACATACATACATATATATATATATATATGTAAAACTATAACTAGGTATTCTGACATGTAATATTTTAGAATACAGTTTATATGATAAGGGTAGTGTAGATTAAGTATATAATATTTTCTTTCTATCTAAACCTAGAATACCCTTGGAGCAAGTTAAAGAAATTACATAAATATAAATGTTTTAAATAAATAATCACTAGTGATAGTTAAAGTTATTGATAGTGTATGACAATGGAAAACCTAAGTAATAGTGAATGGGATTATTTTATTTTTGTGGTAACTTTAATCCTTTAAAAACATTTAAAAGCAAGGTTATTACTTCTTAATCTATTTCAACAACCTCCCATGTATGTTATGAATAATCAAAAAGTTGATTATATCTAAAATTCAAAAAGTATTGTTTGCATTTGTCTGTATGTGCGTGCATATATAGGCAATCCTCAACTTCTGTGGCGGGGTGGTTAATGGAACTAAATTTTTAAATGATCATGTTAAAACATTTCACATAAGGAAAAATGGGGCTTAGATTCCCTTTCAACAGAGATGAATGAAAATACTTTTCTGCATATGGTTCTTTATAACAAAATACTTATTTGGAAAACAGGCACTTTTTCTAAGACAGTAATCATAAAATAATCTATAAAATGAAGTACACAAATAAAATTCATAATATGCAAAACATTTTTTCTCATTAGTAATTCCCTAGAATTCTGTTTTCTCTTGTGATATCATTTCAAAAACCAAAAACATCACACTGATTTAAGACAAAATTCATCTTTCATAATATAGGAAATCTACAATAACATAAATCCTGAGCAGCTAATGAAATTCTTAAAATTAAAACTTTTTACCTGAATCTTACCTGGTTGAATTGTATACTATACAATAAACCTCTGTATTTGACATACTCTGAAAACCAAGAATTAGAGGTTTGGGGACTTCAATCACAACTGACAGATGAAACAGAGACTCAACAAAATTGAGCTTTAAAGATAAACAAAGAAAATATGCAATGACTGCACAAGGAGATCTTTACATCATTAGAGTAAATAAGATGAGTAAAGTGCATAGTGTAATATCAGTCACTCCACAAATTTGTGCCCATTTTCTCTCCTTAAGCTTTTAACTACTGTGGATTGCTATAAATGTGTGTAATTGTCAGTACAAAAGTGAAAATGGTGTTATTAATGAAATCATGCAAATACTTAAAATTGAAAATGTTATACTAATGTATGCTGAAAATTGACTATATATTAAATATATCATATGTATATGGATATTTATAATTACATGTTATATATAAATAAAATTTTGTTTCATTAAACAATACTTTTAGCATCAGCTTAGAATACCTTATTCAAAAGTCCTATAAGAAAAAGACATTTCTTGCATTGTTAGTGGAGTTGTAAACTCATCCAATCATTCTGGAAAGCAATATGGAACTATACCCACAATGTTATAAAATTGTTTATACCATTTGATTCAGCAATATCAGTACTAGGTTTCTACCCTAAAGATGTAAAGAACTGTGTGTTGGGGGTGGAGAGGGATTGGGGATGGGAAGGACCTACATTTACAAAATATTTATAGCAGCTCTTCTTGTTGTGGGAAAGAATTGGAAATCAAAGGGATGCCCATCAATTTGGGGATGGCTAAACAAGTTATGGTAAATAATTATAACGGAATATTATCTAAGAAATGACAGGCAAGATGATTTCAGAAAAACCTGAAAAGATTTACATGAACTGATACAAAGTGAAGTGAACAGAATAAGAAGAACATTGTACACAGTAATAGCAATATTTTTTGAGGTAAAACTATGAGTGACTTAGCAATTCTCAGCAATCAATGATCTAAAACCATACCAAAGGACAAATGATGAAACATATTCACCTCCAGAGAAAGAACTGATATTGTTTGAATACAGAGTGAATAATGATATTTTTCACTTTATTTCTTTTTAAATTATTTTTTAAATTTATTTAAGGCAATATGTTTAAATGACATGCCCAGTTCACAAAGCTAGGCAATTGTTAAATGTCTGAGATTAGATTTGAACTCAGGTCCTTCTGACTCCAGGGCCGGTGTTCTATCCACTGCACCACTTAGCTGACCCTTCATTTTATTTCTTTCACAATTTTTCTTGTATTTGAATCTTCAAGTATAAAATTATTAATATAGAAAAGTTTTACATTATTGTATATGTATAAACTATATATGTTTAAATCTCAAGTCAAGGGGAAGGGAAGGAGGAATAGAATTTGGAACTCAAAATTTTAAGAATAAATGTTAAAAACTGATTTAACATGTAATTGGGGGGAAATAAAATATATTAAAAAGACATATCTTAAAACCTCTTCAGAATTCAGGATATCCTAAATTTAGAGATCAGTCAAAGAAAATCCTTCCCATAGTTGTTATCTTCCAAGTACATTTGCAGTCACAGAACTTGGAATTCAAGATTATTTCTTTGACAAAGTTTTCTAATCAATTCTGCTAAGATTTTGCAAAGATGTAATTGAGTTCCAAGACTGACTATCATGGCAAAGAAATAATTGCAGCATCAAAATGAAAATAAAAGATAGGAATGTAAAATATGTAGTAATCAAAGAAATTAAGGAAAATGAAGGCAAATAATTGAAGCTGGATTATTACTGAACATACAAGAGGATAGTGGAAAATGATGTATTGGTGGAATTATGGAATTTGGTTGTGAGAGATTAAATAGAACTGGGATTATTTATTTATTTTAACAATAAAGAAAATGAAAAAAGGAAAAGCTGAATATGTATAATGTCATTTGCCAGGGTGTAAAGTGGAAGTGAAAAATGAGAATCAATCTTTCAAATGTGCCTTTGATCTAGAAAAGAAAAAAAAAATATTAAATTTCTTGACAATTTCAAGCCCTGAGCTCTACTCTATCATTGCTTCTTGTTCAGTTTTGTTTTATAGTGACATTTTTCTGTTCTTTCTAATTATCATTTTGCCATTTTCTTTTGCTTCTTCATTTTTCTCCCCACTCACCTTCATTAGTGCACTCTTCTCAAAAATGATTTTCACCATCATTGCAAATAGGTCCTTAATTTTTCTTATTATCATAAAGTTATTTTCTTTTACCAACATTGAAATAGCAATTTAATTTCAGAACATTTCATAAAGATGTCAGCTGCAGAGTATCAAACACTTAAAGTAATTTTGGTTTACTTGGCAGTTTGACACAGTAATGTGTAATGCAGATGCAAATCTCACTATTTTTAGCTATATAGTTACTTTTTTTTTCTAAAATGTCAATTTTTTAATATCTTCCCTCGATACCTACAGATCTTCATGTAAGTCATTGTTGAAGTACAGATGGAAGTTCCAATCCTCTTGAGAATAGGTAAGTATATATGGAAAAACACAAAATGATGTCTCATCTCTTTTCTTTCTTCAGCTTACCGAACTGGAATGTAATGCTGAGGCTGCATTGTTGCACTGTTAAGTAAGCTAGAAGATAAAGCTTTTCAAAGATTCCCATTTGGTGCAGTCCTTAAAAACTGTACTTGCAATGGCTTCCATATATATGTGTGTGTGTGTGTGTGTGTGTGTGTATTTATATATGGAAAATATATGTAAATATATACTTATATATGCATGTGAGTGTATATATTATATAAAAATGTATTTTAGGGCCTTGAGATGATTCAGTGGATAGAGCAGCACTCTTACTACCTGTATGACCCTTGGTAAGTCACTTAGCCCTGTTTGCCTCAGTTTCCTCATCTGTAAAATGATCTGGAAAAGGAAATTGTAAAACATTCAGTATCTTTGCCAAGAAAACTTTAAATACAAAGAATCTGAAGATAACAATTATAGAGTGATTAAATTACTATCTGATAGGCAACATGCTATAGTAGGTAAAAAGATAGATGAATTAAAGTCAGATAGTCTTAAGTTTCTTAAGTCCTACCTCTGACAAATATTAGTTTTATAAACAAGCAGGCAATGCGAGAGATAACTCAATGGCTGTAAGATCATAATGAGTTGCCAATCTTAATCAGTGGAGAAGTTTTACAAATGAGATCACTATAACCAAACTCCTTTTCTATTTCCTTCCTCCCTGCAGAATAAAAAAAGGTGTAAAATATAAATTTTCCTAAAGTATTTTATCTAGAACTATTATTTCCTCTTTTATTCTATTTTGTATTTATTTTTCCTTTGAAGAAGGTATCATATTTTTCATCTCTGTGATATTTAAAGGTCTTTAGAACTTGCCCCATTTCAGCTTTCTTTATTTAACATACTACGTTCCATATGCACTTAGAGCTCATCAAACTAGTCTTATTACTTTTCCTCAAACACATCATTCCATCTTCTATCCCTGTGTATTTCAATTCCTAGATCTCAGATCTGGAATGAATTCCTTCTTCAGTTCTGCCTTTTGGAATTTCTAATTTCGTTCAAGATTTCTCTCAAGTATTCCCTTATCCGTGAGGGTTTTTCTTGCCCCCTAAGATCCTTTTCCCCCTGTGTTATTTGCTTCTGTATTGAGAGTACAAAAATCGTCATTTATATCAGGTGCTGTCTCTCCCGTTATAATGTATTCTGCCTGAGGGAAGAAGTCATTTCATTTTTAGTCTTTGCAATTCTAATATCATTTACATAACTTGATACAAAATAGCATTTAATAAATGTTTATTGTGTAACTGTCTCATGTTAAAGTTTAGAGGAAATGAATGGACATGATCTATATTATAGTTTTGGGGTCAATTTGGAACTGCTTGAATAGCAAAGTTCAAAATGTCATAATTTATCAAAAATTATCTGTGGTATGCAGTAAGAGTCAATCAAGGGATCTATATTCTGCTTTGTTCTCACCAACATTTTTGCCAAAGATTTTGATAAAGGCAAAAAGACATATCAAATTTGCTTCAAGAAAGATCGAACCTGGACAATTAGGATCCAACCATAAAAAAATAAGTACTCACATGCACAAAAATATTCATAGCAGCCCTTTTCAGAGTGATAAAGAATTGGGGAATGACCAAGAAAGTTAAGGTAGATGAATGTGATGGAATACTAATGTACTATAAAAAATAATGAGCAGCTGGACTTTTGAAAAGTCTGTAAAGACTTGCATGAACTGATATTGAGTGAAGTGAGCTGAAATAGAACATTGTACCCATTAACAGCAACATTGGGGATGATGCTCAACTATGATGGATGTAACTCATCTCAACAATTCAGTGATTAAGGACAGTCTTTAGAGAGCTATTATAGAAAATCCTATCCATATCCAGGGGAAGACAAACACAAAAAAGCTAAAGATTCTGAATGCAGAGCAAAGCATCCTATGTTCATTTTTTTCAGATTTCTTTTATGGCTTTTTTCTTTATCATGGTTTTTCCCTTTACTTCTAATTTCTCTTTCACAACATGACTACTATGGAAATATGTCAAACACTGTACATATACAACCCATATCAGATTACTCATGGTCATTCAGTAGGGGAAAAGAAGGGAGGATAGTAAAAAAAATATGGAACTCAAAGCTTGAAAAAGGATGATTGTTGAAAATTACTGTTGCATTTAATTGGAAAAAATAAATTAAAAAAATGGGATCCCAAATGATTAGATAACAGGCCAAATCTAATCAGATTGAATGTTATTGAAATAAATATAAAGTCTTACAATTTTTAAATCAATTACACATGTACAGGATAGAGGTGTTTTGCTCTCACAATAGTTGATTTGAAAAAGATCTGGCTATTTTAGTGGGCTATAAACCCCACATGGATGAAGAACACATAATAGTCAAGAAATATCTAATATAGGATCATAGATTTAGAGTGGCAAGAGGCCTCAGAGACTATCTAATCCAATTCTATCACTTATACCTAAAGAAATTGAGTTTAGAGAATTTAAGTCAGTCAGACAGTCATGAGACATTTATTAAGAACATACTTTGTGCCAGATACTATAGTAAGTAATAAAAGTAGGTTTTTAATTATGTTCTCTGATTACAAATTATGAGCTCTTTGAGCTACTTTCTTCTACTTTTCTTTACATTGTTAAGTTGCTTTAAACTAAAAATAGTGATACTATAATGAATACAGGATATTATCACATCTAGAGTATTATATTCTAGGGTACCACATTGTAGGAAGGTCACTGATAAACTTGCATGTCCTCAAGAATGTTACCAAGATTATGAGAGGACTAGAACTGGGGATTATAATTGTGAGAACTATTTAACCCATTTCACAGCTGATAGAGCACCAGCCCTAGAGTCAAGAGGACCTGAATTCAAATTCAGTCTCAGAAACTTAATAATTACCTAGGTATGTGACCTTTAACCTCATTGCCTTGAAAAAAAACCCAAAATTAAAAAAAATAAGAGTGGGGGTCTTAGTGGGTAACATAATAGCTACCCTCAAAAATGCCATATGGAAGAGGAAATTGATTTGTGCTACTTGTTCTACAAGCCTGGATTAATCTCAGAGACTCTGAGTTGCTGTGAGGCAGATACTGGCTCAATATAATGAAAAATTCCTAAACTTAGTGTTATCCAAAAGTTAAATGACTTGCCTAGGGAGTTAGAGAACAACCTATCACTTTTCCCATTTTTAGGCAGAGGATTTATGATCACTTACCACGAGAGTGTAGAAGGATTTCTTTTCTGGATATAAATTGGTCTAGATGACCTCTAAGTCCTTTCTATTTCTAAGATTCTATAAATTACGACGTTTTTGCCTGAAAAAATGAACCCAAGAAAAATACCGCCCCCCAAATAGCCTTTGGAAACATGGGTCAAATAAATGAAGAGCTGTTTTATGAATTAAGAGTTAGCAACCCTTATAATTTTATCCTTATGGCACAATTTTGTTGATGTTGTAAAGATGAAGCCCTAAGGGAGAAACCACAGTTAGATGACAAAAAATTTCTTTTCATATAGTAAAATTTCAGAATTTCCTGAAGGGCATTAAATCATAAGTAGTATTTCTAGAGGAGAACCAAAAGAGAAAAATGGATTTAGGAAAAAAGAATAAAATACTAAATAACTTCTGTAGGTCAGACACAAGGTGAAAAGATGAAGCCATTCCAACCAAACAGGTCCCTTTTAGTCGTGAACTTGCTTTGTATGAAAATAAGTAGGAATGAGAAGAAAAGGCAAAATAATACCAAAACTGCCATTTCAACATAAAAATTACATAAACAGTTACAGTATAGAAAGATATAATCAGAGTCTAGAAGGAAGTGTTAAAAATGAAATATCATAAAAAAATATAAAGAACTGAATGATTTCTTAAAGTCCTTTTCCATCCTAAGACTTGATTATGTCCTTTAAGAAAAGTAAATACTGCCAAACAGCTATTTAAAAAACATTTTAAATTAAAAGATAATCAATATTATCTATGGTTATAAATGAGCAAAGAGAGAGTTAAAGCATACAAAATAAGGGTTGTGCATCCATGTTCCTGAACTCTGAATTTCCTTTATCTGATGAAAATATTTTATTTTATTTTTTTGCAAGGCAATGGGGTTAAGTGGCTTGCCCAAGGCCACACAGCTAGGTAATTATTAAGTGTCTGAGGTTGGATTTGAACTCAGGTATTCCTGACTCCAGGTCCGGTGCTCCATCCACTGTACCACCTAGCTGCCCCTGAAAATATTTTATTATTCCACCATTCCCTCTGCCTTGTAATGTCAAATCATATTATTCACCCTCATCTTGACCTCCAATCCCTCTCTTCCTCAGTTCTTCCCAGGCTAGGATGCCTACACTAACTACCCTCTCTTCCTTTTCCTATTTTAATTTGCTGGTAAATAAGTTCAAGTCTTTCTTAAATTACTTCCCATTTAATCCTGTCAAAGATTTTATCCTAACAAAAATACAAACCTTGGTTTACCTTTGCCAAACGTGATCTTCATTTTTACTCAAGATCTACTAGATAAAACTTGAAAAATTTTTATGAAACCAGGTTGACTAACAGGTACAATTGAAACTTACGATACATAATTCCAATTGGGCTCTCACGGTGACAAGACAATCCCTTTATACCTACATCCTTAATCAATTCACTATGCTAGTAACCAATACAGTTTTTCCAAACCTTTTTATCCAATTTTAAACCTAGCAACTCTCTCCCAGACTCACAGCTAAAAACTTTGCCTCATATTTCACTAAAAAAATGGGTGCTATTCACTGAGAGCTCCCTGTTCACTCCTAACTTCTTATCATTCAGATACCTTCTCCAACTACTTCCTCCTTCATCCCTGTATTATCTAAAAAGCTAGCCCTTCTTAAAAATTACAAACCCCTACACATGTTCAAGAGATCCCAAATCTTTTCTTCTTCAATTGATTAGTGCCTCTTAACATGCCTTTCTCATTAATATTCAATATTTCTCTATTTATTAGCTGCTTCCTTTATGCCTACAAATATGCCCAATGTCTCCTTCATCCTTAAAAATCCCTTCCTTGATTCTTTATCCTCACTATTCCTATATTCCACTTCCAACCTTGGTAAATGTTTTGAGAAACGCTTCTTAATTGATACTTCCACTTCATTTCCACTCACTCTCATTTTTTGTTTCCAGTCTGACTTCTGATCTCAACATTCAACTGAAATTGTTCCTTCCAAAGTTACTAATGATCTCTTACTGAAAAAGCTCTATTGCAAGTCCTGTTCTCTTTTCTCCATATACAGTTTTATTTGGTGATCCCATCAGTTTCCATGATTTCAATTATAATCTTTACACACATAATTTTCTATTTAATTTTCCTGTGGTTCCTACCTTTATAACATCTCTCGTACATATCTGATTCTTTTCTCAGATATTGCAAGCATCTTGGTGCATGCCCCTCATGCCTAATGACTAGATTATTGCAATAGTTTGCAAGTTGATCCCTATGTGCCTTGTCCTTCTCTACTCCTGTTCATTCACACTTTAGCCATCAAATTTTTAAGTGCTAGTCTGATTATAACACCACTCTGTTAAATAATCTTCAAAGGATTCCTATTACCTCTCAAATATGAAATATTCTGTTTTTAAAGTCATTCAAAATTTGATCCTTGCTTCCTACTTTTCTAATTCTCTTATGTCATACTCTTCTGTAGAATCAAAATAGTAAGGCTTCAAATGAGAGTTTTGGTGACAGATGGAATGTCTTATGCCTGAGAACCAATTACATTCATGAAGGCTCCTCCTAAAGTTTTCTTTCAGATGACAATATTTTTAGCCATATCATCTACTGAGAGTTGTAGAGAATTTGTGATCTGCCCCAATGACAGGACACTAAAATGAAAGCACAGATCCTTGGATTTTTGCTGCACAGAACTAAGCTGAATCTTTTTTTTGCCCCCTACACAAATGTAAAAAGATGTCCCAATTAGGAAAAAGGATTGAATGTTAAGAGATATTTATTGTGAGAAGAGTATAGATGGGTGAATAGCTTATATAAAGATTAGAGACAGAAATATAATTTATAGAGGAAGTCAGCAACTGTCTGCTGAGAAAATACTAATTGAACTTAGTTGGGATGACAATAATACAGATGAACATAGTGATTCAAATCCCCAGAATAAAGTAATATGGGAAGAGGGCAGCTAGATGGTGCATTGAATAGAGCCCTGGTTCTAGAGTCAGGAGGTCCTGAGTTCAAATTTGATCCCAGACACTTAATAATTACTTAGCTGTGTGACCTTGGGCAAGCCACTCAATCCCATTGCCTTGCAAAAACCTAAGTGAATGAAAGAATGAATAAATGAATAGATAGATAGATAGACAGATAAATAAAGTAATATGGCATATAATTTGAAGGAGGGAATGGAGGAAGAGAAAAAGAAGAGAAGGAGAATGAGGAGAAGAAAAAGAAGAATGGAGGAGGAGGAAGAGGAAAGAAGAAAAGATATAATTCATTTTTTAAAGTTTCCAGTTGGGGGAAAAATTGTTACCTGTTACAGCATCTGTTCATATTAGATTAATCATACTAAAGAATTCTATGTTGCAAGCTGATTTAGTGATTCAAAAAGATATTAGATAAACATGGAAACTGAAAGGAAGACAGGGTAAAACCTGAGCTGTTCAAAGAAGATTTTTTGAAACAAGTTAATTCATCTAAACTTTTCTAACTGAAAGAGTAATGATGAATTAGTTTCCCAATAAAAAATCTTGAAAAATAGTAACTATGTTCTTTATATGTAGAACATTACTAGAGACCTATCTACAAAATGAATTATTTTGTATAGGAAAATACATAAAATCAAAGGTACTCCTTTAAATAGTCCTAGATAAAAATAATGATATACATATATAGCTATTCACAGTATATACATATATATGTGTGTATGTGGTTGTATGTGTGTACATACACACATATCACATAGCTATATACATATGCATATATGTAGACATGCAAATATAATGATGTTTGTTCTTTGTTCTCAAAGAAAATCATGACATCAAGGGAGGTGATGCCATGACAGGCACATGAACTGGATTTGAGTGAGGGAGGGCTGTACTAAGTTACCACCCTCACTTTCTCCTCTGGAGCCCTCTGGGCCTGGGGGCCAGATATGAATCAGGATTACTTGAAATGACTCTGGATGTGAAGCAATCCTGACTTAGTCAAGGTTACACAACTAATAAGTGTCCAATATCAGAGGCCAGATTCAAACTCCCCTCTTCCTGACTATAAAGCCAGTGCTCTCTCCACTGTGCCATCTAGCTAAAGAACACAAATATGGATAGATATATGGATGGATAGATGCATAGATGGACAGATGGATGGATAGACAGATAGGTAGATAGATATCTCACTATTTATCTCTATGTCTAAGGGATGCCTCTCCTCTTTACAGTTAGTTCCCAGGATAATTATAAGGGGCTCACATTGATAAAATAAATATTCTTCTATTTATTGGATAGTTCCTATGGGACTACACTGGCCTGTGGCTTGCATTTGAGAAAAGCTAAGGAAGATAAAAAAACATAAAGGATATTGCATGGAAGGAGGAGGTTTAATGTCTGAGAACTCCTAAACATAAGTAAACAGAGGTTGCTGAACCAGATAAAGCTGCCAAAGGTATCTGCAAAAGAGGAAAAAAAACTAAAATGCAACCTGTGAGCCATGGTTAAAACAAGCTGAGAGGAGGGAGTCCCAGAAGATTCTTAATGAGCATGAAACTAAGCCAAGAGATTCCAGCTTGCCCTAAAGAGGATTAGCAGATAATGACAAGGATATGAAAAATTTTGTCAATTGACAGTGTCTTCACCCTGTCTGCAAAGATATGCTAAGGGATCTTTCTCTTGCTATCTCTCTTTTTTTTTTTGACAGAAGGATTCTATACGGATGGAGAAGAGAAAAATTCTACTTTTTAATTCTTTTTGTTATTTACATTTTCTAGATTTTTATTTTGAAGATTCTCCTATTGGATTTAGCTTTTTTTTGGAAGGGGATTGATTTTTGCAAGGTCGAGTCATAGAGGACATTTTATTGGATAGGAGTTTCAGGTATGAGGTGCATAATTGACTACTGAAAACAGTTACAATGAACATTTAAAATGTAGCTACATCATCAGACACAAAGTTCTCAGAAACATCAAAGGTTTAGTTGTTCAAACACACATCCCTCTGCACACATATATATTGTCATGTTTATGTGTATGTGTCACAAATAGGTACACACATAAAAGCCAAGAGCAAAAGTAGTATAGACAATAAACCAAGCAATATCATCTAAAAATATATTCACTCACTCATCCCCTACGATAATTAAAAGTAGTGAAGAGAGAAAAAAAATTTCAAAAACTTTGGGTCAGATCCTACTAAGTCACTTTACTCTAGTGGCATTTAAACATTAAAAGGAATATAAGTAAAAAAAAATAAGTAAAATAAGTAAAAAAAGAAATATAAGTAAAATGGAAAGATGTACCAATGTTTCCATAGTGATTGATTTTCATAATTGGTGAAAGTAGAACAACTACATCTAGACTTAAAATATTTAGTACCTGATGTGTTTTATGAAGAAAAGCTCTAAAGATAAAAATTAGAAAAAATCTCCATATTTAATCAAAGGAAAAAAAATCTAACCTGAAGAAATGTCTTGGATCATTAGCTACTATTTATCTGACTGACATCAAAATGAATTTGTTCCATAAAATTTCAGTCCCATAAACTTTTCTGAAGTCCTTGAAAAGCTTTGTTAATATTTAAAAGATGCTGAAAACACAGATTTGAAATGCTACCAACCTCTTGTAAATAATTAAAAGTATGTGTATTAGTAAAATGGTACTACTTGGGTGATATTATAAGATAGGCTCATTTCTGTCTCAGTCTATAATTTCTGGTATTCCTATACTCTCTCACACAATCAGCCTGGAATCAACTGGATTTCAAGTCTAGCTATCACAAAGATCAGTAAGTTCTGATTGAGTGGCTTTGTTGGTACATTGAAAAACTTGGTTCCTTCCTGGGATCTAAAGCACCACCCATATCCAAGTTCCTTCAGACATTACCCTTCATGAGTCTACTGACAGGATCAATACCATAACTGGGAGAGATCCTTATTAGCAGAACCCTGGTGAATAAAATGGATGAACTCCCAGTGCTAAATACTGTCTAATCAAGGGGGAAAATGCCTATGTGGAAAACCCTCACTGACCAAACTAAATACTTTCAGGTTTGTTATAGCAGTTAGTTTAGCTAGGCAATGAAATTTTAAAGGCCTTTAGGAATAAATTATAAATGAATCTTAAAGAAAGGAATATTCTAAAAGAATGGAAAAATAATGATGGTATTAATATTTAAAAAGGCAACCAGAAAGACATCCGTATATATGGATTTATATACTCACATTTTCTTCTATATAAAATTTTTTGTGAATATTATCAATACATGCATTGAAAGTATCTTTAAAGAAAACCAAGTAAAAGTCATGCTTTCACATAATTATCTCTGGCATACTTTATTTTTTGCAGTTATACAGATGGCTAAAATAATAAGAAAACAAGATCTTACTGTGTTTAATTATTAATTACAAACATACACATCATGTAAAAAGATATCCTTAAAGAATAAACTTCAATAATGTGCATCCCATGAACATTTTAAGGTAATACAAAATTCTCTGACAGATAGTTATTTAATGACTCTATAAATGTTATATGGCACATAAAAGAGGGATACTTATAGAGGGAAAGGGTAACTTCCAGTGCCATGGAAAAATGTCTTATATAGGATTCAACCTGCAAGTAATGCCAGAAGCCTTGAAAAACATCTTTAAGTGTAAATAGATTGAAGAAAATAGTCAGCTATAACAAATTGAGTAAAAAATGCCATTCATTCTGTATTACCAGAAAATGAAGTATATCCTCATGTAGAAAGAGCACAGGAAAACAGCTGAATAGCTTCAGTGCTAAACTGATACACAAAATGTTAAGGAATCAAAGGAAATCCATAGATACTCTTAATAACACTGTAGTAATTAATAATATATAGCAGTTATTACAACTCTGGGAACTAGGTGCCATTTTTATCCAAATTTTATACTTGAAGAGGCTGTGGCAAACAGTGCTTTTAAGTTATTGGCTCAAGGGAATACAATGAGTAAGTGTCTGCAGCTGTATTTGAATTCAGGTCTTCCTGCTTGTGGCCCCATCATTGCATCTACTGAGCACTCTAGATGCCTGTCCTGGCTAGATTTGTGGTAGAAAATGGTAGTAACTGAATTAATAATGGAACAGGATGATAAAGCATGGATAAAATTCAATCTACCATAAAAGAAATATACACAGCAATGAAATTACACATCCATTGATCATGAGAATAAATCACTGATATTATAGAATAAATAATATATATTTGCATACATACAACATATGCATGTATTTAAACCTATTTATACTGGTCTCCTATGTATAAAAATTATGGAGAGGTGGACAGAGGGAGAAAATGTCTGAAGGAACGTGGATATGGGTGATGCTTTAGATCCCAGGAAGGAACCAAGTTTTTCAATGGACCAGCAAAGCCACTCAATGAGAACTTGCTCTTCTTTGTGATAGCTAGACTTGAAATCCAGTTGATTCCAGGCTGATTGTGTGAGAGAGTATAGGAATACCAAAAACTATAGGCTGAGACCCAATGAGCCTATCTTATTAATATCACACCATAAAGTGGTCTTCCTTAAAGATACTCTCATATCCAAAAAGAAATGAAAAAAATTCCCTTTCTTCAGCTAGAGTGATGCATTATGTAGAGTGCTAAGTCAGTTTCTGGAAGACTTGAATGTACATTTAATTCATGTATGTTTCTTTCCCTCAATTAAAAAAATGGGGAAGATGAAAAGATAAATAAATTGAAAGGAATTAGATAATGTATTCATTCTTTTGTTCATCAAACATTAAACAATCACTCCATGCAAGGTCATTTAGAATATAGAAAACTATTTAAAATTGGTTTCTGTCCTCATAGCAATTACAATCTGCTTCTAAACAACAATAACTAGAAGAATCTTTTAAGTGTCTAAGAGATATACTTCCAGAATCATTGAAATAATAATAAAAAAAACTTTAAGAAAAAATATATATGAATTAAACTAAAAAACAGTATGGAAAAGATAAACATTTTATGAGATGAAACAAGGAGAATCCTCTGGTATTTCTAAATCTAGAAACTTTAAAGTCAAGACAGCAACAAAAGGTAGGAAAAGCAAGAAAGATTATTTTGGAAAAAATATTTCTTATAATGAAGCATAAGACATTTTAAATGAATTCTGAAATCCAAATATCACAAATATCAATAGCAGCATTTATATACCCATCCAAGAGAGAATAGTTAACTCTTCCAAAGAAAAAATGTCTTTGGATTTAAAAAAATGCATTTGTAAGAAGTTAATGTAATACCTTTGCAATTTTTATATGCATATGAAAGAATTAAATAACAATACAGCCCAATTTCAGATGACATAAACACTATGACAGAAGGCACAACTGTCCTTCTTTATACATTTCTTATCCTTAGACTATAACAGCAGTATACTGAAGAGATAATCTGAAAAAGGATATATGTATATTTAGGTAGAAATATGAAAAATGTATGTGTAACCTAAATACTGCTTAGGCAGACAGCAACTGAAAAGAATGTAAAGGTTATTTTCCTACTCTACAAAAATATATGACTAGAAGCAATAAAATTGAGCAGAAGGATAGTAATATATGGATAAAGTCATGGTGAAAAAAAAAGAAAAATAATTTAGAATGAGGTTTAAAAGGAGAAGAAAATGTTCATGTTTCACATTTTGCATGATGTTCTACTTTGGAAAATTTAATTTTTTTGCAGATATTATAGTTGATACCAGTAGTTTAAAAAGGTAAAGTAAACTTTAAATTTTTCCTTGTAGCTTAAAATCAGGGCCAACAAATGAGATTAAATGCAGAGTATAACTTATGTGTTATTCCTTATACTGTAACAAGGAATAGTTAGGAATAATGAGAGAATTAATATTTTTTAATCTTTATAAAAATGTGATTATAAATATCATAAAGATCAATAATACATGTATGTAATCAAATATTTTGACTGAAAAGTTTGAATGAAATTATAGTTTTATCATCTGAAATATGGGTGAAAGGATATTTGTACCAATTACTCACTGGATAAATTATTATTGTTATTACAAAAAAAATGGTAAGAGTATTACCATCTCACTCTCTTTCAAAGAAGACTCCCTTAAAAAAACCTAAATATTAATCTCTAGGTAAAGTATATAAATAAAGAAGCAGTAGGGGGGCAGCCCTGGAGTCAGGGGTACCTGAGTTCAAATCTAGCCTTAGACATTTAATAATTACGTAGCTGTGTGGCCTTGGGCAAGCCACTTAACCCCATTGCCTAGCAAAAACCTAAAAATAAAAAAAAAGAAACAGTAGAAGATCAATCACAAAGAATAAGTGTCCCAGAGTTTTCTTCTATTATACAATAATTTAACCTTGATCTGACTCTCCAGTTTTCTGTTCGGCCACGTTTTCCTCTTTCCAATTTTCAGATAAGGTTAGTGATTCAGGTGGGTTAAATATAGAATACTAAATCAGTGATTAAAAAATAAGTACCCTTGAGATTGTAAAGTATCATTTGATTTCTTGAAAGATCTGGAATGAATCTGCACATAATTCTGTTATGAAACATGAACTCTTGTTAACCAAAACTTTATTAGTTCTTAGTTTTTAACTTCATGATTCCCTTGGTTTTAGATTCTATTTTTCTTCTAAGAATAAATGATTTAGAAAGATCAGACTATTGACTTATGAAAAACAGAGAACCATAAAACAAAATGCAACTGAAATATATCTCAGGTTTGGAGGGGAGCTGGAAAAGAACATTTATTTAGCTCCTACTATATGCCAGAGAAGGGCATGGGGAAAAATACAGGACCTTGAGTCAAGTAGAACTGAGTTCAAATCTAGACCCAGATACTTACTAGTTGTGTGACCCTGTGCAAATCGTGTAATTTTTCTTGCCTCAGTTTCCTCATCTATACAATGAGCTGGAGAAGGAAATGATAAACCACTCCAGTATCCTTGCCAAGTAAACCCTAAATGGGGTCATGAAGATCCAGACATAACTGAAAAATGACTGAATAATAACACAATGAACCAAGTAGACTGCTAAGAGATTTACAAATGTTATCCCATTTGACTCTCACAAAAACTCTATGAGGTAGATGTTATTATCCCATTTTTACAGTTGCAGAAATGAAGGCAAACAGGTGAAATTACTTACCTAGGATTTCAACAGTGTCTGAAGCTAGATTTAAATTCGAATCTTCCTAACTCCAAGTCCAGTGCTCTCTTCACTTCATTTATTATCTTCCACTAAACACTAGCTTTTTAAAATAAATTTTATAATTTTTTATGATTTATAAATTATCAATAATTTAGCAGGTGAATTCACTCAAACCTTTTTCAGGAAATTATGTAGAATGCAATTGTGAGTATATTCAATGACTTTAAAGAACATGTATGAGCAGAGTAGAAGCCTCAGGGAAACATGGCATCTATAAAAGGTGAGAAAGCATGTTGTGGAGTATTTAAGTTCTTCAGAGGACAAGAGTCACTACCCAGCTTTGTGAAAAAATAAAGTAATTGAGTAATGCAGGATCACAAATGCTGATCCAGAATAGCAACATATTTGTTCCTGCTTCCTCATAATGACAATGGTGATAGAACTTCTATTCCTCCTCCCTTCTAGAAGAGCATATATACAGGCCAAAGATTATTTCTGATTCTTTAAGAGATATTTTGTATTTCTCTCTTTCTAGTCAGTATTAATAAAATCAGCATTGCTGTAAAAATGTGGTTGACTCAATATTTTATAAGGAAATATGTATTTCACTTGATGAAAGACAGTTTTGAGGAAGGTTATGGTTTGCAATACAGAGAAAAAGAAGATAATTTTTTTTTTCAATCACTGGGGTTTGAGTTCAGAGTTCAGTCACTAGTTTTGAGTTCAGAGAAGTCAGATATCCATTTTTAATCAGTATTAAACTTCCCAAAAGCAGGAAATAAATGAATCCAACTGTCCTGAATTCCCCTGAGGACAAATAGGATCAATAAGTATAAGCAGAAGAAAAAATTTTTTGAAGGCCTTAGGTGTCTCCTTGACCCTTTTTGTTTCCTAAACCGATTAAAGTATCCTATCCTTATTCTTTAGGGAACAGCTTAGAAAGATCATGACTAAAGAAAAAGTTATATTCCTGTGATGTCTGAAGACAGAATTGGGGAGTGGGGGCCAGAAAAAGGGAATAGCTCTTCCTCTCCCCCTTATCCAATGCCTTTATACCCCTCTGGGTTTGCAGACTAATTTCTCTAATTATTTAATCCTGCAAGTGATGTTGTTCCACTGGTTCTCAAAGGTTAAGAGAATAAATATTGACACATTCCAGTTAAATTAAGTAATTTATCAAAATATTTTTCACATAAAAAAAATAGCAACACCAATACCAATAGCTGAAACGTCCACTGCTTTAAGATGTGCAAAACATTTTGCCTACATTAGCTCATCTGATCCTCATGACTACTTTGCAAGTATTAACTTCTGAATTATTATTATTATGACTATCAGAAAATTTAAACTGAAAGAATGTGTTTTGTCCAGACTCACATTGCAAATATGTTTGTAAGGCATGATTTCACCAAAATTTTCTTGACTGAGTCCAATGTCTTCTTCATTTCTCTGCCCACATTTGAGTCTCACAACAATTTTGTCAGGTAGGTATTACCCCAATTTTAGGGACATAAATGTAGACCTCAAGAAATTAGTAAACTAAACCAAGAGCCAAGACAAAAAATGCAAATCTTCTGATTTCTAAGGTTCAGGGTACTATTTCTGGTTTACATTTAGCCCAACTAAGCAGGAATGGAATCAAGATGTGGGTAGAAAGCTTAGACTAAGAGTGAAATAAGGCAAGTTCAGATGCACATCTTCACCAATTGTCTATGTAATCTTGGACAGCTGGGTTGTGCTATAGTTTCCTCTTCTGTTAAATCAAAAAGGTGAAATAGATTTCTAAATTTCCTTTAAATGTTATGATAATATTGTTATAATAATAAAAGGATAATATTTAACCAGGATTTAAATGATTAAATTTTAATGTCCCTCTCTAAATGATGATGCATAAAGTATGAAAACAAATTAAGGTATATTGGTATAAAGCTTTGAATATACTGGATAATGATAAATGCTCATTGAATGAATGATCTTCGAATAACATGAAATTAAATACTAAGCTACTGTAATAAGCAGAATTTGAAGAGAATCTTTCTGAGAACTCAAGATCAGCACTTCATTTTTCATGCTATACTGCACCTAGTCAGTCAGTAGATCTTGTTTCTAGTTCTTCCTACTTTTGTATCACAAAAGACAAATCATTTAACTTGATCTCCAAGACTTATCTACTAAGTCACAATAGAAATGTTTTCCATATCTTTGAATGGAATTCCCAAGTGATGATTATTATGTACTTATACTTTTTTTTAGGTTTTTGTAAGGCAATGGGGTTAAGTGACTTGCCTAAGGTCACACAACTAGGTAATTATTAAGTGTTTGAGGCCAGATTTGAAATCAGGTCCTCCTGATTCCAGTGCCAGTGCTCTATTCACTGCACCACCTAGCTGCCCTATGATTATTATTATGAATCCTTCAAGTATTTGAAAAGGCTGCCAAGGATGATAACATGATAATTGGCATTTCTATCACATAAAAGATTTCAGGACCTATCTCCTTTGAGCAACAAAATATCCCTAGGAGGTAAGGATACTATTCCCACTTTTACAGATGAGCCAGATTAAGATCTATTAAGGATCTAAGGCAGAACACCAAACTAGTCAATGTACTTTGTTTTGTTGAAAGTCTTGGTAGCAATGTTCCTATGAATTTGGCATTTGTAGTCAGGTGATAACTGTTATCAGAATAACAGAGAAAAAGCTTTTTGGGAAAGTCTGACTTTGAAAAGAAAACAATGAGATAAATTGTTACTTGTTCTGAAACCCCCTATTTCCTTTCCACCCTATGATCAGCTAAATTCTAAATCATATCAGAGGAGAACCAGAATAGGATAATAATAATAATCACTAATATTTATACAGTGCTGACTTACAAAACTCTTTCCTCACAACAACTTTGAGATAAATATGAGTATGTTTCATGCTCCGATGAACAGTCTCAAGTCATTTCCCATCTAAAAGCTCCTTATCATAGCAAGTGGTTTTGGTTAAGTATTAGGTATTCCAATTAACTCTAGGCAGTGCTGGGTTATTGCCCCCTTCTCATCCCTCTGTATTTTAAACAACTGGTATGAATAAAGTGCATCTGCCTGAAAGTCCCACTTGACTTTATCTGAGAAAAAAAGTTGACGACTTGGTCTTGCTGGAAGCACTATGCTAAAAAGGAAGCTAGAAAAGAAAGGTAATTTTCCCACTAATCTATTATAATACTCCATGAGAAATGGATAGTAGGCCAAGATTCAACTTGCTAATATGGAATGTTCTCCCAGAAGACCCTTGATTTTCAAGATTATACATAACTAAGAAATTTTGGTATATAACTTTAATGAATTTAGATTTGGATAAAATTTAGAAGGAAAGAGAAGGTTCAGGGGAAAATGAATACTGCTATGGATTTGGAATCAGATTCATCTTTGCTTCAAATCTGCCTCAGACACTTACTGATTTGTGACCTTGGGCAAATAATTTAATCCTGCTTGCCTCAGTTTCCTCATCTGTAAAATGAGTTTGAGAAGGAAATGGAAAATCTGATATCTTTGCCAGGAAATCTCCAAATGGGGTCAAAAAGAGTCAGACATGACTCCAGGAAAATCATGAAGAGACAAACAATTAGGACTGAAGGTTGTTTATTCAATGTGTAGACCAGACCTATAGTTTCTCTAATTTCCTAGGTAGTTTATAAAAGTCAGACAATGTTTCAGATCTTTGTATTAGGAATACCACTGACATGAAAGTTGGAGGAATTACTTAAAGCAGATCAGGGAAATTTAAAGCAAAGAGAAAACTGGGAAGGAAGTGGTTTGCTTCCATTTCTGAAGTCCTTAAGTCAAGTTTGAAAGGAAGCAACCTAGCTAGCACTAGTTTAGCACAGTTTCCCAAATGTGTAATCCTTAAAGAATTAACTAGAGTAAGGTGGGAATCATATATTTTTGCTGATAGAATATCAACCACTCTTTCCCTAGGTCTACAACTTTTTCTATATAATTTCAATGGCAGCTAATGTTTTTTTTTTTTTGGGGGGGGTCTAGGTGATACAGTGGATAGAACACTGGCCTTGGAGTTAGGGGTACCTGGGTTCAAATCTGGCCTCAGACACTTAATAATTACATAGCTGTGTGGTCCTGGGCAAGCCACTTAACCCCATTTGCCTTGAAAACACCTAAAATTAAAAATAGAAAAATAGAAATTGTTTTTTTTAAGGAAGGGAACAAGCTGATCTCTATTTGTTACATCTCAGTCATCTGGTCCTTACCCAAATAGAACAGATGAAGTAGAAGCATGGGAATTAGATATGCCAACAATGTATACAGCGATTATGAGGATAAAATGTCCTAACTGAAGCTATAGATAAGTTGCACTGAAAATAAATTATTTAAAAACACTGTATGTTGAAGGTATCAATATGATAAATTTATTCTAATAAGAAATTATAAATCCATTATTATAGAAATCTACATGGGTTAGAACTATCTTCTGGCCATTCAAATAATTCAAAAGGACTAATTTTTTTTATTGCAAGTGTTGTAGTTGATATTTTGAAGAACCCAAGAAAAAAAATAAGAACTTTACACAATTAAAAAGGGAATAGCCAAATTTTTAACAGATTAAAAAAAAACCCAAGAAGTTGTTGGTATTATTGTTTTATTGCTGATCAAGATATTTTAAGGAATATAGAAAAATTTCAAATTTTCAAATAATTACTATTCAAATAGTGACTAGTATGCCAGGAACATAAGTGAGGAACCCTAAAATCTAAATCTAGATCCAAGTAGAAGGGTTAAACTGGTATATTTTTGTGAGCCTGATGTCTAAATGTGCTACGAAGAATGGTTAGTGCCTTTTATAGGCTCAAGGCAGGACTTGGGATGGTGAGCCCAATCCTTTTTTCATGGACCACGGATCTGAATGATAGTAAAGGCACTGTTGCCAGTTGAATAGTCTGTTGAAACTCTCCTGTGGCTAACTGCCATCTGCTCCGTTCAACTTAATAAAGTTGTGATTTATGCCAGAATTGCACAGCACCAAGTGTTGTGAAGTGCTGGCCAATTTCCAGGGATAACAGGCTCAGGAGATAGCTGTTGTGGGAAAAAAAGCAGTTCCAATCCCCACTTGCCCTGCAATTATCTGGACAACTGAGGGGGAAAAAAAAATCAATGTTTAGTTTGAACTATCTGGGTAACTAACTGTGCAGATCTGTTTATCTTTATTCTTTCTTTACAAAATATACATCCCACAATACCAAATGACTCAATTTATTAGAAATTCTATAAGTGAAAGTTTTGTCTTAAGGAGGGAAAAATACACTATCTTTCATTATAAACATCTTTTTCTTCTATACTACTTCAGTTCTTTTTAAGAAAACTTTGTGTTTTCAAGGAATAAAAAAGTTTTAAAATATCATACTAAGACACACAAAGTAAATCAAAATAATAAGAATTATATATTAGCTATCTAGCATCCCATAAGCTAGCAAGAAGAATTGAAGGACAAATTCTTTTAGGAGTATAACCTGAAATGGTTCGCTTATCCTGCATTCAATTATTTCCCAAATGCAAAATCTATTAGACATACATCAAATACTTACCATCTGGCAACACCTTAGGCTCTAACTAAAAATAACTTTATTGTGATGCAACAATTCACTTAACTCCACAAGAGATCTTTTCTATTTCTTTATTAAGCAAGAAACACACAAATGGTTTGCTTATTTTATCTATAGCAAGCATGCTGGGTCATCTTCAATAACCAAGACCAGGAGGACTTAACCTTTTCAGTTCCAGAACTCCTGTTATGAGTTGCCATTGTTCTTAATACTGGTGGTCTCAAGTCACTAGCTCTATCTAGGTCCCATTTCTAGCCATACTTCACTTCTCAGATTTTTATCAGCCATCATACTGATAGCAACCTATTCTTTTTTTATTTCCATCCATATGCAAATGGATGTTTTTAAGTTACAAAATTTCCTTCCATCCTCTCTGGCAAACAGTCAGGTTAGCATTGTACATACTTATTTTGATAAAAAATGTTTACACATTAGTTATTTTTGGTCACAGGAATTAGGATTAAGGGAAAGAGATGCATAAGAGATAATTTTTATAAAATGTTCATCAGATTCTGGAGGGCTTTTTTAAATGTGTATGTGTTTTGTTTTGTTTTGTTTTGTTTTCCTTTAGATGGGGATAACATAGTCCATAGCCAGTCTAATAAAGTTTTCCTAGCTCTCTGAATTGCTGAGAGGAGCTGCTTCCATCACAGTTGTTCATCTCACAATGTTGCTGTTGATATGTACATTGTACTCTTGGTTCTATCCCCTTCACTCAGCATCAGATCCTATAAGTCATTCCGTGCTTCTCTAGATTTCGACCTTTTATGGTTTCTTATATAAAAATATTATTTCACAGTATTTATGTACCATAACTTGCTTAGCCATTCCCAAATTGATGGGTATCCCCTCAATTTCCCAATTATTTGCCACTAGAAAAAGAGCTGCTGTGAATATTTTGGAACATATAGGACTTTCCCTTTTTAATAATTTCTTCTAGATATAGACCTAGAATTGGAATTTCTGGGTCAAACGGTATGAACAGTTTTATTGCAATTTGGGCATAGTTCTTCCATATTGCTATCCAGTAGTAGTCTTTGCCATTTCCCAACTCCCTCCCTCCTTCCATTTCTAGAATCATAATTGATTCAATTCTATCATTGCCCCCAAGGGGTTCTATCAATCTACTTCCCTATGCTCTATTCACCATTTCCCATAAATTTCTAATTGAAAAATATCCCTTCCTGGGATATCACTCCCCCTATATATGTTATTTCCCTCTATAGGAATATAATCTTCTTGAAGGCAGAAATTGTCAAAACTTTTGTATTAGTATCTCTAGCACTTAGACAGTACTAAACATTTAATACAATTTTTAAAATTCATTCATTCACTCATTCATCCATCTTAACTCATTCATTATGAATAAGAATTCCAAATTTCAATCAACTATACAGAACTCATTTCTAAGATGAGGTTCTCTAATAAATACTCTGGAGCAAGTAAGTAGATGGCATAGTGTATAGAGTTCTGGACCTCGAGCCATGAAGACCTGAATTCAATTCTTGCTTCAGATACTTACTAGCTGTGTGTCACTGGACAAATCATTGAATCCTCTTTACTTCCATTTCCTCATCTGTAAAATGAACTAGAGAAGGCAATGACAAACCACTCCAGTATCTTTGCCAAGATAAGCCCAAATAAGGTCATGAAGAATTGGACATGACTGAAATAACAACAACAATAAGAACTCTAAGAGAACCACACATGTGAATTTTCTTAGAAATAAAACCTATGGATTCAAAGGGAAAATATTTCTATCCTGGGAAAGCTAAGACCATTGACAGAATAACATATTCTTTTGTGGCAATAATTGAAACAAGTTCTATAGAAATACATATGCTTTTCAAACTACCCTTGATCAATTATTATGAAGTAGCCTGATCTGGTAAAGCAAATTGCTACCTTAAAGGCTCTCCTCCAACAAGGTTCCCATGTGTTCACATGTGAGTTTTTACAAAATGTAATAACAGACCTAACTATACTCAATGATCCTTTGATTATTAAGAAATGGCATAAAATAGGATATGTGTATGTCAAAGATATTTTTCATTATCATAAAAATATAAAAATATTCAACTCAGATTCTAAATCAAAGTATGACTTGGTCAACAGTCACCAACAATTATATTAAGAGTAACCGTTTGTCAATAACAAATATTGTGGCTATAAAGGAAGGTAAACTACAGTCCTGTTTCTCAAGACACTCAGTTTAATTAGAGAGACAGCATAAAAACAACTATGTATAAACAAGTTACATACAAGGTAAATTGGGTTGTAGCAGTAATTTCAAATGGAAGGTACTATCATTAAGGTGGATTAAGACAGGGTTTTTTTTTTTGTAGAAGAGATTTTAACCAGACCTTGGGTGAAACCAGGGAAGCCAGGAGGTGGGAAGGAGAAGGAAAGGAATTCCAGACATGGGTAATAGTCAATTAATATACCTGGCATTAGAAGATGAAGTATATTGGGAGAAGTTCTGAAAAGAAGTCACTGAAACTGTAATTCAGAGTATGTTGAGGTGAGTAAGGTACAAAGAATGGAAAAGTGGGAAGGGGCCGGGTCATGAAAGTCTCTGAATGCCAAATGGGAGAATTTGTATTTGATCCTGGATATAATAGAGATTTTGGCATTTGTTGAAACAAAGAAAAGAAGGTACTGATTATGGTCAAAGAAATGCTTTAGGAAATATCATTTTAGTAACTGAAGGATAGACTACAGTGGGAAGATTTTAGATAGGGAGACAAAGCAAAAAGATTTCAAAATAGCCTAGGCATAAGGTGATGAGGACCTGTACTGGTGTAGTTTAGTTCAGAGGAGGGAAGAGGATATATATGAGAAATACTTCAAGGCAAAATCAACAGAACTTGGTGACACAATGGATATTAGGGGTGAGAGAGTTAGATGTTAAGGATGACCCCAAGTCTGTTAGTTTGGAGAGACTTGGAGAATGAGCATTCCCTCAATACTGATAGAAAAAGCTAAGAAAAAGGAAGGATTTGTAGTGGAAGGAAAATGAGTTCAATTTTAGACCTATCAAGTATGAGGCACCTACAGGACATATAATTCAAGATATAAAAATAAGCATCCAATGGTTAATATAGAGCTTAAATAAAGATAATAATATCTGCTAATTACTGACAGAGACCAATGATGAATATTGATGATTTCACCAAGTGAAGTAGTACAGAGGGGAAAAGAAAGGACAAAGCTCTGAAGGGGAAACATAAAATATGTATAGCACACTTAATAGATAATCTCAGAACAAAAGGGAGAGGGGGGTGAGTGTGGGAAGCAGGGTGAAGAGTAAAAGACAAAGGCAGGCTTCTTACAGAAGGTAAGTCTTCAAGGAAGCTATAAGGTAGAGGTGAGAAAGGAGAGCTTTTCAGGCAAAAACATTCAGTTTACAAATAAAAAGCAAGGAATCAGGAGACACTTGTTGGTATTCAGTTTTTACTACTAATGTTCTTGATAGTGATTTTGTAAAGGAATAGATGTAGCCATACTTCTTAGGGCCAATGAGCTGTGATTCCATCATTGTAGTTACTTACTCTATCAGAGTAACTCACCACCCTTTCTTCCCTTAATAATCAGTTGAATGAATAGCTTTTCATTATTAAGTATAGGATTGGTAGTGGATTCATTTATGGGGTCAGGTGGGATTTTCATCTGTTTCTTCCACCTCTAGGATTCAAGAAGATCTTGAATGCTCCCTTTAGTCAGCACATGGTCTACCTATGGTCACAAATGTTCCAGTAATTAGGATGCAGGGATGTACACAAGCAAAAGACCATTTCCCAGCTCCACTTTTACATCTTCCTCAACAGGAAAAAGAATTGACTATATCTCTAAATAGATATCTGTGCTTGCTTTGTGCTTATTTCACCTGACCCTAGAGTACTGCAAAGGCTACTAATATCTATAATCACTCAAAAGTGTCTTGTCTACACAACAGAAAAAAGTCAAGGTGATGAAGAATGCCTGTTGTTCATACTGATCTACAATGGACAGATAGCTAATCCCTCAGCTTGTATATCTTTCATGGCTTAATAGAGAATAGGGTGGGTTTTCTCTGATAAATTTTGCAGTGTTTTTAATGAGTTCAGGCTTTTCTGAAAATAAATGTCAGTTATTTTAACGCTAATATTCTGTTGATTCTGTTGTCTTTATAGCATGGCATACCACTCTCCAAAAAAAAATTAAAATTATAGGCATTCCAAAAAGAAATTTAAAAGGTACTACTAATACTAATAATAGTAATAGTAAAAATAATGGTGTTTATCTATATATTAGTTTTAAGTGTTTTAAATATTACATTTGATCCTCACAACAACCTTGTAAGACCAGTATAATTTCCATTATACAAATGACAAAACTGAAAGAGGGGTCAAGTGACTTACCAAGGGTTACACAGCTAAATATCTGAAGTGGAATTTTTCCTTGAGTCTTCTTGACTCCAAATCCTAGTTTTTTGTTCCCTATACCAATTGTCATATTCATAATGATCACAAATAGATTACTATTTCTTACCAATGAAGAATTGCTCAAGTGAAGTAACCAAAACAACATTATTAGAGAAATGTAGGAATAGAAAAGCAGATGTATTTTTAAATAGTAAGATAAAGGGATAAAGTATAATCAACCAGGCTAACTTTTGTGATTTGCTAGAATCCAAACCACATCAAGAGGTACAGTGGAAAGGCACCTGTTATATTGAGTGTAATACTGTTTATTTATATAATGAAACAGACAAAAATAATAAAGCATACATAAAACTTTTTGGATAGGATTATGATCTATGGCATTAAATGACACTAATGAAATAAAAAATTCTTTGATTTACCAAAATATTCTTTAATAGTACTCCAATAGTTTAAGCTACAAAAACATGCAAAATTTTTCATAATATATTTATTAGGTATCTCAGTCTGATACTTTAGGACAATTTCCAATTAAACACAAGTCCCTTGATTATGGAGATTGTTTCATTTTTGTTTTTGAATTTTAAGTGCCTAACACAGCACCTGGCACATGATAAGTGGTTTAATAAATAAATATTGATTGATTGGAGGCTTTCCCCCAAAGAGGAAAGAACTTTCAGTGATTTTAAAAGCAGGAGCCATTATTATGAGAATATATTAACTCATATAAGAGAAGATATAATGCTCCAAAATGAAATACCCACCACTCAGCTGGGTAAAATCAACCTAAAACAATTTATTTCTATTTAATTCAATAAACATTTATTAAGTACCATGTATTAGACATTGTTCTGGTCAAGGAGAGGAATAATTAAAATTGAAAGTGTCTAGTCACAGGCATGATGAGAATGGTGTTGGACACAAAGTTGGTGCTTAAAAAATTCTTGTTGATTGATTATTCTTATAATTTAGTCAATAGAAGACAGAAAAAGGAAGTCAAAATTATAATATTGTAATAGGACATTCTCTAAATTTAGCATATCTATCAGTCTTGGTGTGAAGGGGAGGGATACCTGGGTTCTTTGTTGTTGATACAACTATTAATCTTTATGATGCAGAAGAATATAATAGGAAGATAATAGCAAGGATATTGGGTTCATGAAAGTTGTTTGATTTCCCATTGCTAAAGTTAGAGGCAAAAAGATTCTATGGAGGGGTCAGGAACAAGGTTTCAACTTCCAAGTACAGAAAAAGAAGATTCTAGCTATAGAAAGTTATAAAAAAGGAGCAGAATTGGGGTATGGAGAGAGAAGCAGGAAAGTCTGGAGCAGAGACATCCTCTCATAGGAAAATCTTAAGGATTCACATACAAACAAAGTATTTCTCTCCCAAACCAAAGGTTTCTTTTTTCCTCTGGATTTTTGTACCTCCTGTCATTAGTACATTGGCATTTAATAAATGCTTATAGACTTGACTCATTGCATTAGGTTAGACATGATTTAATAGGAAAAAAATAATTGAATAGTAGCAAGGAGAACTGGAACTAGGTTCTAATCCAATCACTGCACTAATGATTATGGATAGATCACTTAACTCCTCTGAGCTTTAGTTTCTTCACCTGTGATATAAAATGGTTGCATTGCAACTTTTCTGACTTTTCTTCTAGTTAAGTCATCTTTTGCTTCTTTTAACTTGACCTAGCACTGAGTTAAACAAGACTGTCAGTTTACAGGTGAATTTGATCAATAAAACATTGACATCCTTTTAAAAACAATAATATTTTTCCTATTTTCAATCATGTCCAAATGGAATTTCTATATTTTTGAACTTACAGAATTTGACTCAGAAGTAATAATGACCATCACACAAGGAATCCTGTGTTATGACATGAAAAATTAAAGGGATAAACAAAATTCTTGCCACTTTAAAAGAGGTAGCAGGTCGAAAGGAGATCAATCAGGGAATGAAAGCAATTCAAAATTTAAAGTTGAGCTTTTTACAAGAGAATTTTATTAATAGCATAGCAATACATAGCATTACTATTATGGATAGTGGATAAAAAGGAAGCCTCAGAACCAGGACACAGACAAGCTTAATGACCTGACAAGTCACTTAACTTCTTGGTGCCCCTAGGCAATTTTCTAATTTCATAAGTTGCATAAAAGGTGCCTACCTGCATTGGAAGAAATTTTCTCATCTGTGATTTCCAATGAGATCACAGAATGAATCCTTATCCATTCATATCCATTCATATCATGACATATACACATTGATAATAAGAAAGTATTTATGGTCATTTGAACAACAATGGAAAAAATATCTGGTAGGGATGGGGGGTGCGGGTGTACATAAAAAAATGATTAAGAAGCAGATAGGGTCAACCTTATATGTAGGTGAATTAATTTACCATTGAAACACCCTGACTTAAGGAACTTCTCTGAATAGTTTCCCCATCCACCTGCTTATGACCTCACAGTTTCAAAATTATTACTAACGAATATTTCTTGGAAATATATAGAAGTGGGTAGAAAGTGAATCAAGAAATAGAGAGAAAATTTTCTTTGAGTGAAGTGAACATAAACTCATAGGTAAGCCAAGATGCAAGCAGAATCGGCACTAGTGATTAAAATCAACATTAAATCTGGGCACAAGGGAAAGAAAAAAAAACCAAAAGGAGGACCAGAGAAAGAATTTGACCTGTATTTACCTAGTACTCAACAGAGGAACAAGAATTCTAGAAATAGTTTTCTAGGAGGTATTTCCATACTGGTAAATGCTTTAAGATGGGATTAGGGAGTTTCCTTCTTTATATAGTGAAAACTGCCATTTTAAACCAATCTAGGCATGATGTCTACTTTATTTACTATTTTTCAAATCTCACACCCCCTCCATAGTCTGCTAACCACATTGCTTCCCAAACCAAAGACCATATGATTCTGGAACTTCTATTATGGGTCCTTAATATCCTGATTGATGATTGCCTCTCAGAATACTGATTGATAAAATCTCCAGTCACCATGCTTCACTTCAATCTCCATTCTCCAAGTAGCACTTCATAGCCTAGCTAACACCTTGTGGTTATTTGTATACCCTTTCTTTCCCTGTCTCTCCAGTTTTGGAACTGTAAATGAGGAGGATCATATCCATTCTGCCACTGTTCCTAGATAGGGTGTGTCAATCTATTCTATTTGGTTCTGTTTATTTTCCAGGTAATTTTCTAAACAAGAGTGTTCTTCCCCACATATCCTCCTTTGTGTCATTTCCTTTGTTAAAATGCTCTTTAAAATCAGAGGCTTTTGTGTTTTTAATCCTAGAGCTAAGTACAACCATTAACTCAAAATTAAAATTTAATAAATTCCTTTTTATTCATTTATTCACTCATTTATTCACAAAAAAGAGCCATCCCTGGAACATAACAAACACTTAATAAATGCTTGATGTTTGATTGATTTTGCTAATTAATCTCATTTACACTGAAAATTGGGAAGGTTTCTTATGAAAGCATTAGTGCTTATCAATATTTTTGAGTGATCTCTGTTTTTTACTGAATTTTATCAGATTACATGGAAAGACTTAAGGGTCAGATAATTTATATATTATATTATATTTTAATTGGAATATTATAATGTATTGAATGAAAACAAAACTGTTCTAATCAGTGGAATTAAATGTACAATCTGTAATTAATGCTAATGAATTATGCAAATATATCTAGAAAAGCAAAGAAAGAGGTGTTTTGCTTTTTGATTAAACAAAAAAGACATTTTTAGAGACTGTTTTCTAGTAGTTTATAATGAGGAAATAATAATGTCTATGATATGATATGACAAATCTATAGGATGTCCCAAAAGACTTATTGCCATCTTAAGCTATAATAGCTTATATTATATTAAACATCTTATAATACTATTTAGGTGAATTGAATTGTTCAACTTGTACTAAAGACTGTACATTAATCTGTTTTACTCTTGCTTTGCTTTTTCTCTGGGTCCAAGACATGTGTTAGAACAAAAACAGAGACTCATTGAAATCAGCATTCATTATGACCAAAGGGCAATAAAAAATGTGCATACTCTTTGATCCAGCAATACCACTACTGGGTCTATACACTAAAGAGATCATGAAAAAGGATAAAAACATAACATACAAAAATATGCATAATAGCTCTGTTTGTGGTGGCAAAGAATTGGAAATCAAGTGAATATCCATTAATTAAGGAATGGTTGAACAAATTGTGGCATATTTATGTCATGGAACAGTACTGTTCTATCAGAAATCAGGAGGGATGGGAATTCAGAGAAGCCTGGAAGGATTTGCATGAACTGATGCTGAGTGAGATGAGTAGAACCAGAAGAACCCTGTATACCCTTACAGCAACATGGGATTTATGATCAATCTTAATGAACTTGTTCATTTCATCAATGCAACAATCAGGGACAATTTTAGAGTATCTAAGATGGAGAATACTATCTGTATCCAAAGAAAGAACTGTGCAGTTTAAACAAAGACCAAAGATTATTACTTTTAATTTTTTAAAAATTATCTCCTTATGTAATTTTGCTATCTCTTATATTTTATTTTTTCCTTAAGGACATGATTTCTCTTTCAACACATTCAATTTTGATCAATGTATAGCATGGAAACAATGTAAAGACTATTAGACTGCCTTCTGTGGGGGAAGGAAGCAAGATTAGGGGAAAAATTGTAAGTTTCAAAAAAAAAAATTTCAAAAACGTTTCATTCAACCATCGATCCATTCATTCATTCATTCATTCATTCAACAAGCAGTTCTTAAACACCAGTGTCTGGTGAAAATAAATTTTTGATAGACACAAAGTAGGAAAAGAAGAAAATGCTGACATTCAGTTTTGGAAATATATCATTTGGAATGGTTTCGGAGAAGATGGAAGGAACTCAGACTCAGATTTGCCAAAATGATTATTATTGGGTACAGCTATTAATAGCTCGGTTCAGAGGAATTTTTGAAGTATACTAGAAAAGTAGACTTTTCTCTCCAGTTAGTATATATTTGTGACACACATTAACATAAAGAAGCTTCTATTGCAGACTAAGGAATTATTTCTCTCAGATACATTTAAAAAATAGAACAAATATGTTTTTAGGACAGCATAGGCTATATTAAAATAGATATTTGCAATAGTCTGAAAAGACATATTAGGGCAACCAAAACTAATTGTGATTTATGTTGACAAAATTCAAGCCCTGAAATTCACAGTAAGGCATTCTTGAAAAAGTTTTTCAAAGATAATTAGGCCTCCAGAACTCTTTGGCCAGTAGTAAGTTGCAATACATCTGCTCATATTTAACAATGCCATTCCTTCCCTTCTGCTAGTCAACACCACTCATTTCTTTTTCTTTTCCTATCTCTAAGCAAATTAATATTCAAAATTTGCCTGTAAACTCAGTGTTTGCCTATAGATAAAAAAAAAGTCCCATGAAAACCTATCAATTAAAGCAGGGAAGGAGTATACAATCAACTTGCTTGGACAACCATTGCTGGATTTTTCATTAGACCTACCCTTAGGTCCGGCCATGGACAGAATTGTGGAGTTGCTGGAGTTTGGACCCATCAATGGCACAATTTTCCTTTCTACATACATACTGTCCTCAAGCTGTTACCCATTTGCTCTTGTCCATAGAATGGTTTATTCTTCCTGAAGGCAAGGAAATGTAATGGAAAACACACCAGAAAGGGGTCAGAAGACCTGAGTTCCAGGCCTACCTCTGTTATTCCCTATCTGTTCAAATAGGAAGTCATTAACTTAACATCTCTGGGCATTATTTTTCTTTCCATGTAAAATGGGAATATTGATTAACCAACCATACAAAGAAGAAGTGAGCATGATGTGATAGAGTAAAAAGTACTAGGCCTGTAGTAGGCTTCAAATTCTGTAAGCAACATTTTCTAAATGAATAAGAATAGACAAAATACTTGAATCTGAACTTCAGTTTTCTAAACTCTAAATATAAATATTAGTATGCTATAGTATATGCCTCACCAGCTTGCTTTGGGTTTCAATGAGTCAAATATATAAAATGTAAAAATACTTGCAAATCTTAGCAGCACTAAATCTATATTAGCTATGATTGCAAATGAGATAATATATGTGGAAGGAATTTGAAAATAGTAAGGCATAATTAAAATGCAATATGTAGGGCAATGATGCCAAAATAAATAGAAATGAATTCCAGAAGGTTGTATATCATCTTAGAAAAACACATATTAACATTATTTATGCTATATTATACTTTTAATTACTTTGTCAAACATTTTTCATTTTAAGCTGGTACTGATTGCATTTAGGAATTTTGTGGGTTGCATGCTCTGAAAGCTCATTCAACTCCTAAAAGGTATCATGATCATTTTAGGACTGAATCTGAATTAAATTTGCCATTTTTCTTGAGAACACTCTACTTGCTACTAGCTCAACTGTTAAAAAATATTATCTTTTAACATAGGCATAGGACTAGTGGCATGTGAGATGCTATTATAGAAGAACACATGGAGAAGTTACAACAGAGTGATAGATGTACATGCTACTAATTACAAGTTGTAAAGCTACAAAAGGGAGAATTTTCAACTGAGTAAATGCAAGAGGTCTAGTGCCTAAATTTAAGTGACTATTTTATATTTCATGAATACTGTTTTATATTCTAATTTTAGTTATTTTAATTTATTAATCAAATATATCTTTTAATTTTGTGTGTGATCAAAAGGGGAGTTTTGAAAATGTACTAGGTGATAGTATATAATAAAATCCCAAGATTTTCTGGTTGGAAACTATGCAGCATAATAGTGAGTAATCCCACAAAATGTGTGTAGTTCTAACTAAATATTATATTATATCTTACCTCTGTTTTTTAAGATTTATATTAAGAAAGTATCATCTATATCCTAATTTTCCCAGGCAATCTGTAGAATATTATCATATGATATCAGTTCTATTTCTCCAGTCTTTTATCTGTATCTAAATATTGACTACCATACTTCTAGATTAAATTTTGTGAATTTCTATTTATTTTATTATCATATATTGATACTATCACTTTTATAAGATCTCTTTCTTTCAAAAAAAATTTCTTCTCATTGCTATATTCTGTTAATGAGTGCCATTCTACCAAATCTTGGTGATATGTATCAGACCATATTTATCTCCTTATATTAAAATTTAAATTTTACTTAGTTTTTTATCAACTGTCTACATTTTCTTATAAGCATCGGAGATTATAAATATTGATTTAAAAATTTTCCCTAGTTTTTTTCTCTTACAAATCGGAGATCTCTTCCATAATTGACATTGTTTTTCTTTTTTTTTTAATTTCAGTTATATATACAAATAATTTTATAATAATTTATTTAAAAAATTTGAGTTACAAAATTTCTCCCTCCAGACCTGCACTCTTCCTCATCGAGAAGTCAAGCAATTTTATTTAGATTATACATATATAGTCATACAAAATATATTTTAATATTATTCATATTGTAAAAGCAAATACAAATCAAAAGAAAGCTAAACTTAAAAAAAGAGTGCGCTTTGATCTACATTCAGAGTCCACCAGTTTTCTGTCCAAAGTTCTTGGGAATTGTTTTATCATTGTATTCTTAATTGCTAAGTCATTCAGAATTGATTACTATACAATATTGCTATTACTGTGTACAACGTCCTCTTATTTCTGCTCACTTCACTAAACCAGTTCATATAAGTTTTAAAGCTTTTTTCTGAAAGGATTCTGTCTCTCATTTCTTATAGTACAATAGTATTCTGTTACATTCATATACCACGACGTGTTCAGTCATTCTTTGATTGATTTAATTTCCAACTTTTTATCACCATATAAAGTGAAACTATGAATATTATTCCCTTGTTTAAAATCTCCTGGTTCTACAGATCTAGTCATATTAATTCTGGATCAAAGTATGCATACAGTTTACAGAATTTTGGGCATAATTCCAAATTGTTCCCCAGAATCGTTGGATGAATTAACAACTTATCCAATAGTACACTATTGATGCACGTTTCTAATATACCCTGCAATATTTGTTACATTCCTTTTCTGTCATATTACCAATCTAGTACATATGAACATCTAGTACATATATGAATTGCATGCTCATATGCTTTGGCAATTTATCAATTGGGGAATAATTTATATTTCTTATAAATTTGACTCAATTCTTTTAATTTGAGAAATGAGGTTCTTATCAAAGAAACTTCCTCTAAATTTCCCTCCCAGTTTTCTCCTTTCCTTCTAATACAGGCTACATTGGTTTTGTTTGTGTAAAACCTTTTTTAATTTAATTTAATCAAAATAATCAAATTTATATCCTGGAATAATGGTCTCTATCTCTTCTTTGGTCATAAATTCTTCTCAAAACTATAGATCTTATATAGGTAAACTATTGCATGCTCTCCTAATTTGCTAATTGTATCACACTTTATTCTAAATCCTGCATCTACTTCCTTTTTATGGATGAGGTCATCCCATACACATTGAGTGTTATGATTACTAAGTGTATATTCCCTCCATCCTGCTTCCCCTCTTTCCACCTTATCCCTCCTCAGGCATTTTACATCTGACCACTCTTTTTCCCAATCTGTTCTTCCTTCTATCTTCCTCCCTTCTATCTCCCTTCTATCCTTCTTTCCCTTGTTCTTCTCCCTTCCTACTTTCCTATAGAATAAAATAAATATCTATGTCCAACTGACTATGCATATTATTATCTCACTGAGTCAGTTTCAATGAAAGTACACTTCAAGTTTTGCCCACCACTTCTCTATCTTCCCCTGCACTGTAAAAGCTCTTTCACTCATCTTTTCTGTGAGAAAATTTTCCCCATTCTACCTTTTCCCTTCTCCTTGTACAACTTTCTCACTCCCTAATGTTTTTGGATATCATTCATCATATTAATTCCACAGTTATGCCCTTTGACTATGTATACTCCTTCTTAACTGCACTAATAATAAACAATAATGTTCTTAGGAATTACATTATTATCCTTTTATCGAAGAATATAAACATTTTAACCTTATTGGTTTGTTTATTTCTTTTTCAGACTTTTCTTCAGTTTGTATTTGAAAACCAATGTCTTCATTAGCTCTGGTTTTGTTCAATAGAAATCTTCAAAGTGCTTTATTTCAATAAATACCCATTTTTTCCTAAAAAAAATTATACTCAGTTTTACTGGCTACATTAGTCTTGGTTCTAATCCTAGCTTGTCTCCCCTCCAGAATTCCAAATTCCAAGTCTTCTAATCCTTTAATACAGAAGCTGGTAAATTTCGAACAAAACCAATTGTCTTTCCACAATATTTGAATTGATTCTTTCTGGATATTTTCAATATTTTCTCTTATACCCAGGAGCTATGGAATTTGAATACAATATTCTTGGAAATTTTCATTTTGTGATCTCTTTCAGGAGGTGATTGGTGGATTCTTTTAATTTTTATTTTATTCTTTGGTTCTAGAATATTGGAAGAGTTTTCCTTGATAATTTCTTGAAATAGTTCTAGGATACTTTTTATCATGGTGTTCAGTGATTTAATAATTCTTAAATTATCTTTCCTCAAGCTATCTTCCAGGTCAGTGTTTTTACAGTGCAATATTCCTATTTTCTTGGACGTTTCAATTCTTTTATTTTTTTGTTTATTGATATTTAATGGAGTCATTAGTTTCTACCTGACTAATTCGAATTTTTAAGGGATTGTTTTCTTAAGTGAGCTTTTGGCACTCCTTTTCATTTGGCTATATCTACATTTTAATGGGTCCTTCTCAGTGAATTTTTATATATTTTTTTCTATTTTGCCAATTCTGCTTTTTAAGGAGATATTTTCTGTAGATTTTTGTGCTTCTTTTATCATTTAGACTATTCTGTTTAAAGTGTTATTTTATTCAGTATTTATTTGTTACTTCCGTTACCAAGTTGTTGGGGTTTTTTCATAATTATCATATCATCCCCCTCTTCAGCTTTTCCTCTACCTCTCTTATTTAATATTTTACTCCTTTTTTTAGTTCTTTGAGAAATTCTTTTGCGGCCTAAAATCAATTCATATTTTCTTAGAGGTTTTACAAGTAGCTGACATTGCTGTCTTCTTGTGAATTTGTATTTTCATTTTCCATTCAAACTGGACTGAACTCAACACTTATGTCAGTGAGACAGAAGTTTCCTTCTGACCTTCTAAGTTGCTTGGACTGGAAAATTGTTTTATCCTATCTTATTGTTGGTTCTGCTACTTCAGAATTCATTTTGAGGTGGTACTTACCATTGTAGAAGAATTTGGGAGAGCTCAGGTGAATCACTGTCATTACTCAGCTATATTGGTCTCTCTCCCAACTGTTTTTCTAGGTCATTCTTTTTATTTTGTATTCATGTCTTTTTTTTCTGGAATTTTTTTTTCCTACCTCCTCTTCAAATTTTAAAGGGTTCACCTTCTAGTCAGAGATCCTCAGTACTGGAAATTCTGCCATCTTAGTGATATAGATCATCATATTTTCAGGAACAAATATATGCATAGTTTAACTGTCCTCTACATTATTACAGATACCTATCCCCTATCTCCAACTTTCATTTTGACATTATCAGCCCCTTGTATTCAGGTAATTATGCACCTCCTGGGAAACAGGAATGCTAAGTATTTAGAATGGCTAGGAAAGTACTTTGATCATCAAATTCTTTCACCTATTTTTTTGGAAAAAAAAAACAATTATTTTGCCTTTGATTCATACCAATTTGGACAGGTATGGAATAGGAAGACAAGAATTTTGAGAATTTTGCAAATCAATGGAGCAGGTCCTTTAGTTTTGTAACTGTAACAGTGTTACATTACCCCACCCCAGTACCTTATAAGTAAGTTGAGGAGTGTAGTCTCTGCTGTTTGTTAAAGCTAAAAGGTTTAACTAAAGCTAAAAGGGAACTAAGGTAGAGAAGATTCTATTATGGTTCATATTTACAGAACTGGAGAGAGTCAAGGATAAGGTTGTGGAGGATGTTGTAGACAAAGTAAAAAAATTGAAATGATTTTTCAGGGAAAATTAGGAGAGGTTGACCCTAGAGTGGACCATCTATAGAAGATCATGACAAGATATTGGGTCATATTAGGTTGTTTTTATTTTTTTTAAAAAAAGGAATATTTACTTTAAAGGGATAGTTAAAAACAAACCAAAAATTTCCTCCCTTCCTAGCACCTAGGAGGCATAATTATCTTTCTTACTTGTACCACTCAGTCTTTGGGGAAGAATGTAAGATTCACAACTTAGCTCAGTTCCTTTCTAGAATATGTTCTAAGATTAAAGCCTCTCTCTTTATTCCATAAACTCATGTCACAGACACCTTAGGTTCTCAGGTCTTTTCTTTTAGTCTGGCAGCAACATCTAGCCTGAAATCCTGGCTCCAAGGTCATCTGCTTTCAAGTTCCAGGGCCTAGGAAGTCCCTCTCTTGACTAGAACTTTAAAGAAAAAAAATGGACTAAAATACTAAACGTGAATTCAGGGACACATGCTCTAAAAGGAAAAGGTGAAAAGCAACCCTACTCAGTTTATCATGTTTATGCTTCAGGATAATCGGAACTTCACCCCCTGGACAGAACAGGAAAGAGAAATGACATTATCCCAATCTGGGACTTCTGAAGATACAGTCTGTTCTGTTCAGTCAATGGGAAAAAGCTGCTCTTTCCTAGATGATAAAGGAGAATACATTCTCCCAGAAATAGGTCTCTACTGCCTCCTGCCTAGTTGCCTCCATTTTAGGTGATCTGGGTATGCACCACAGCTTGCTTATCAGACTATCTCTGGAAACTCTGAAAAATTCTACAACCAATTGCCTCTATCTCATGCATATTTTCCACATCATCAAGTCATCTAAAGGCTTCTGGGACACTAAGCTTAAAACCACTCCTCATAAGTCCTGATAATCTGCTACATGACTCATTAATATGAGCTAACACTGCTAGCTGTCAGCCTGGCCTCATTAAACAATCACTAAGCTCCAAATACATTGAGGCATTTGACCATAGTATTTCAGACTGTCATTCATTTCTCCCTGCCTCCTCTATTTTACTAGACTCTTAAATGAAGAGTCCAGTAAAATGTTCACATGTTACCAATTCCCTTTTTTGAGTGGAATTACTCTTCTTTTTTTATAAGTAATTAGGGAAAAAATCTATTTAACTTTGTAATATATATATATATGGTCCTTCTAAATTTACCTCTTCTGCTGCTGAAAAACTATGTTTTCTGAGATTGAATGAAAGTTCCTTTCTCCTTTCTTTCATTTTTATTTTTCCATGACTAATAAAAAATGTAGAAAGTACTTTGTAAAAAAGTGATTCCTGTCAGTCTAAAGCAATAGATTACTTTTTAAAGCATATAGCTTAGCTTTCAGAGATTTCAAAATATCTTGGAAGTTTTATGCAAGTATAAATAAGAAAGCATCTGTTGTTCTCTATAGAAAATCTGTTATGCTTCCATTAAGAGGGGATTTTTAGCTTCTTAACATTCAATCTTTATTTCTATAAATTATAATAGTTCATCTAAGAATATTTTTTCAAATTCTTAATTAGAGTAAATGCCAAAGACACATGTATTAGCTACTCAAATTTTAAATTTATTGTACACACAAGCTTTAACAAAGAAAATCTAACACATTTTGGATGAATATCAAAAGTTGTATTTTTATCACCATATCCCTTTAAGATCTAAAAATGAGAATGTTAACTTGTTTTATATTAGGTTCCATGACATTTTCTGGAATGCTAAGTTCCATAAAAGTCAGCACAGCCATTTACATAAGACATGAGAATTTTTTTACAAAGCTAATTTTGATATGCTAAAATGTCAATGTCAATTTGAAATCCTATTAATGTTGGAAAAGTAATTCTTTGCCATAGATACTGAAAAACATGAGTCATTTCCAACTTTAAATATGTTTTTTTACATTTTTATTAATCTCCAAGGTACTTCCAGAGTAGGATTTGTCACCTTAACAGTTTTACATCATTCAAAATTTATAATTTTGGTATTTGGAGATTCACTGGTATATCTTTTGAATATAGACTTATTTCAATTATCCAAAGATAAGGAGAATAGCCCTAAGGTATATAAGTCCAACAATTGGAAGCTGCAAGTTGTCATTCTTTTCAATCCACCCTGTCTTTGTTTCCTGGTCTATTTCATATTTTCTCACTTTCAGTTGAGATAAATTGTAATCATTGTTTTTATAATAAATGCAACAATTTTCCAGTAATCAAATAAGAAAATTCAGATAGTAGTTCAATAGTCTTCTGCAGTCAATTATTAATTATTATAAGTTTATGAAACATTATAGTAGACTAAAGATTAAAAGAAAAAAAGATATTTAGAATATTAATCTTTTCATTAAGTCTTTATATTGTGTTTATATATAGTAAGAGTAAATATCTTTAGTGATGAAAAAGTGAATGGGAGTAGGAATCATCACCCTTCTTATTGATGAAAAATCCTGAATAATATCCTTGGGCTTTTAGACAAAATGGGAAAGCACCTTAACAATTTCTCTATCTATAAACTTAACCATGTTTCTATCTATATCTTAAATGCTTTAAAAACACATATTAAGAAAATTTACTAATATTTATGGGAAATTAATAACTGATCATTTTACTTTTCATGGATGTAATTATTAATTGTTGTCCAAATAAAAATAAATTATTATAATTTTGATAGTGGAATTATGCCTTACACAATACATATACATATTATATTTATGCATATATATAATGTGTATATAAACATAGTTAATGGATGACAGATATGTGTCTTAAAGATGAAAATAAAATGTACATTTATAAATATGTGTGTATATGTGTGTGTGTGTGTGTGTGCGTGTAAATGGAGAGAGAGACAGAGATATGAAAAAGGACCAGAGAGAGATTACAGAAAGAGAGTCAAAAAAGAGAAAGAGAGAGATAAAGAGTACATGCATTTTACCTGTGTGATTCTGGGTAAAGTTATAAGACTTCAGTCCTTTAAGCATTTCAAAACAATAAGCCATGAAGGACATGGCATTGATAGAAGTAATCTCATCTGGGAATTCTCTTTATTCCAATTCTTAAACCTATTCCTATATTTTTATATAACAATTTCAGAATCAATTCTAAAATGACATCATGGGAAAATATCATTCTTTGACCACTATAAATAGGTAGGATTTTGGTTTTCAGGGATTTCTATAATAATTATTATTACTTATATAGATGATATTATTGAAAGTATGGTTGAATATTAAGAACTATATCAAAAATACCATAAAAACAAGTATTTACTTTTTGTAATGTTTCATCTAATTTTAGAAATATTTGATCCTTTAAATATATATCTACTGTAAATTGCTAATGTTAATTTGTAGACATGTATATAAACATACAAACATTCACATCCATATGTATACCTACATTCACAGAAAAGGGCAGTTTTATAGTCTACAGAGGTTTTTTTTTATTTAAGGCAATGAGGTTAAGAGACTTGCCCAAGGTCACATAGCCAGGCAATTATTAAGTGTCTGAGGCTGGATTTGAACTCAGGTCTACATGACTCCTGGGCCTATCCACTGCACCACCTAGCTGCCCCGTGTATTCTATAGAGTTAATAGAACTCTAAATTAAGAATATGTCAATAGAAGAGAGACAATTCATAAGGAAATAATCAAAGCTGTAACTATGATATAATACCTTGGCATACTGCTATCACCAAAAAGGATATCATTAATTAAACTGAGAATTTATTTGCACTCTTAATAGTTCAACCAGAAGATGTGAGAAAGTTAAAGTAAAATCAAATCAGTGCAGTTTGAATATCTTACTCTACTAATTGCATCTTTATTGGGGAATGAGGTGGATCATAAAATAAATCAAGAACACAGAATAAGACAATTCATGAAGGAAGGATAAGGATCAACATAAAAATGAAATCAAACTAAACAATGGTAAAATAATACAAATCATTTAAATACTGGGAGAAGGAACTAGGAGGAACTAGAATATTGTGAATTTGTGTTTGTGTGTGTGTGTGTGTGCTTCTCCCTGAGGCTCTGATAATATCCTTCCATTTACTTTTTTTTTTGCAAGGCAATGGGGTTAAGTGGCTTGCCCAAGGCCAAACAGCTAGGTAATTATTAAGTGACTGAGATCAGATTTGAACTCAGGTATTCCTGATTCCAGGACCAGTACTCTATCCACTGTGCCACCTAGCCACCCCTTACATTCACTTTTGCTGCAGAACAACACTGTAGGATAAGACCTTTCAAAAGTCCTTTCAAAATGTAAAGAGTTGAAGAAGACTATTGAATTTGGAGGATCCATTTAAAAAATTTTGCCAGGGGAAAGAGTTAACAGAAATCCTAGATCAGGGTCCTCACTTGGTTGGAAGGCAATTTCAACTCTAGAAAACTGGATTTAGCCAAAGTAGATCAAGAGAAAAGAATCTAATTGCACATAATTTACACTCCTTCGAAGATCATGGGAAGGCAAAAACCAATCCATCTTACATTTAGTTCATCCAACAGAATAATAAAAGATTCAAGATATCTGCATATCCCATTCAGTAATAAATTGATTTGGAAGTTTTGGGAGCCTCCTTTATGCTGCATTTTGCATACTAACATTATGTACAGAGAGTAGTATATAGCCAATTGAGGAACCCCAATGAAGAACTGTCCAACCATTGCTGACTTTAGTAATGGTGACTGCTATGATTATGTTTAATGACTTGACAAGTTCTACCAGTGGTATACACACTCTATAATATCAGAACATCTATTAAATATATTAAGGAATCATATGGAATAGGAAGGTGAAGTAACAGAAGTATAATCCTGACTGACCAGTCCTAGTCCTGGATAGGTTTAACCTTAAATTGAAATCATTTAACATCTCTTTACATAGTTAAAATTGGAAGCTCCATGAAGGTGGGACTTTATATCTGTAGTACTTAAAATAGTGTTTGGTACTTGGTAGGTCCTTAATAAATGTTTCTTGATTAGAAATGACTTGAGAAACACATTCAGAATGTATCAATAATCTTCATTATAAAGTTCAAAGAAATGAGCCTTATCTTAGAATCTTTCTGAATTCCTATGTTTAATTACTTCAGTTCAGTAAAGAACTCATGAATTAGATTCACTTATAATGGAACTTTGAATAGGTCAGCATTATATTGAGTGTTCACTGTATTAGACCTGGGGCTGGTCACTTTGAGTGATGCTAAATTCCTAATATGTGTTACCCAACAGGAAATCTAGACTTAATTGGTTTTCACAGGGCTGGTTCATGTATGTATATGTATATGTATGTGCATGTGTGCATATGTGATTTCACAGGCATGGGAAATATTGGATGAGAAAACTCTAGCTAGTAATAAAATTTGTCACTTGTCCAGTAATTTATATCTTGGAGAATTACCTGAGACACTGAAGGGTGATTTGGCTAGCTTCACAAAACAAATAGGTCTCAAAGGCAAGCCTTGTTTCCCACCCAATTTCTGTTGGCATTTAATAGGTTGCACATTTAGGAATAGTTTATTTGCCACACTAATCTGAATTGGGAGGACTATAGTAAGATGACTCATATTACAAGCTTGATAATGCTATCAGTTGACTATTTCACAGCAAACTGAAAGAACAGTTTAAGCATTTTCTTCCCATTCCTAAAAAGACACTCAACATATATTTGTTCACTTGAGTGCACATAAGGAGTGGAAATGACAGACATTTTAAATGTACTGCTCTCTTTAATATACTGTCAGAAGTTAATAGCAACATTAGGAAATGTAAAGAAACAGACTTCGAGCATGAGCTGGTTGATGAATCATATATATGAGTTTAGCTTAAATACCAGTAAACACACTCTCTGAATCACTTTGATGTCCCAGTTACGAAGGCTTACCTTTTCACTGAGAGTAGCTTCTATTTCCTTTATGGAAAAGTTCCCAGTTCTCTGATATGTCTATATATGCTGAATGAAGTCACAATCCATGTTTTGAATATAAGTATATGATGAATGTCAATGTCTTCATTCGAGATATTATTTTACTATTTTATTCAAAATTCTAAGCTGCTGTCTGCCACCAAAGTTCTATTTTTAATATCTTTGAGTGATGATGCTTTATAATCACCATTCAGGAAAAGTGAAGAACTCAGAAGAATCAAAACTGCATGGTAATGAAGAGATGCAGGTTAGGTACAAAGAGGTTGCCATCATTTTCAAAGATGACTTACATACAGAAAGTTAAGTAAGAGGCATCATTCATAGTACAGCACTGGTATCATCAAGAGAATAAAACTAAAAGTAGATAGCCTCTAATGTGATAAGGAGATCAAACCTAAGAAAGGATATGGCTAAGAATCTGAGATATGTGAAAGAATTATGGATTGTCCTATATATGAGATAGAGTATCCACAGCAAGAAGTTGAATGATATACTTTGAAAACAGGGTGGTGTAGTTGATGAGTTTTGTGCTAAGGCTTAATTCGAGGTTCTATTAGAAAAAGAAAACTCTTTACAGTTCAGCAGTCTAGGGATCCAGAGGAAAGTGGAATGTTTTCATACTTGAACAAGGTGTAACAGTGTACTAACAGTCTAAGACCCAAGTTCTAGGGCACTAGTTGTTGTTATAGAAGGAAAGGAGACTAAGAAATGAATCTTGCAGAAGTAGTGAGATTAATTATGGAGAACTCTTACCAATCAGGAGCCGAAGGGCTTAGATTAGGTGAACCTTCCAAGGAACCATTACTCTAGATTATACAAAATTTAGTTTCATTGTGTTTGTGTGTGTGTGTGTGTGTGTGTATATGTGTGTGTGTGTATGTTGATTTACATTTTTTGTTGGTCTTCAAAAACAAAAGACAAACAACATATTTATAATAATCAATTGTATTGTCCTAGTTTTCTTTCCTTCCCTTTGCATCAATTCATATAAATTTTTCATGTTTCTCTGAATTCTTCATGTTCAGTATTTCTTATGATGAAATAATATTCCATGATACTCATATGCCACAATTTGCTTGGCTATTACTTAGTAGATGATCAATTACTATATTTTCAGTCTTTTGCTCTTAAAATAAGGGCAGCTATAAGTTGATCTGTTTTAGCATTTAGTCTTTTTCCTATCTTTGTCCTCCAGTGTTAATTACTGCTTAGATAAATGTCCATTTCTTTCTTAGCATAAATCTAAATTGTCTTCCAAGATAGTTGGACCAATTTGCAGACCCATCAACAGTACACCATTAGGTCTTTCCATATTATGTCCTTCAATATTAAATGTTTTCATCTAGGATGCACCTAGCTACCACAATAGATAACTGGAGTCAGGACCCAAATTCAAATTTGGCTTCAGATACTTAGTAGTTGTATGACCCTGGACAAGTCTTTTAACCTCAATATGTTACAGATTCCTCAACTATAAAAATGGAGATAAAAATAACACTTTCTTTGCAAGAATATTTTGAGAATCATGAGATCATATTTATAAAGATCTAAGCACTGTGCTTAACATACAGTAGGTGCTCTCCTCTCCTCAATGTTGATTCTATATTTCTTCCCCTCATACCCTTTCCATCTTCTTGAAGAACTGAATTCTAAATTTCTCTTAAAGATACCAATTTCCTTGCCCCTGCTGCACTGAATACTTATTTCACCTGGCATGCAGGACCAGGAGGAAGAGTTAGCTCTCAATGTCATTTCAAGATCCTTCTTCCATCATCATTCAGAAACCTTTTAAGTACATTCTACCTCTGTACAACATCCAGTTCAAGACCCTACAGCTGCCATCTACTGACTTCCAGGTCACTCTCTCCATGCTTAATAATTCTGTCCCTGGTTCTTTCTTCTTGTCCACGAACCCCCTACTCTCATTTTTTAAGTCAGCAAGCATATATTGTAGCTTACTATGTACTATTTACTGGATGGAGTGCTGTGAAAAGAATAAAGGTAAATCCACAGTTATTGAAATCAAGAAACTCACATTTTATTGAGGAGGCACCCTGAAAACCTCTGTACATCTAAGATCATATATAGTATATAAATAGGAATTAATCTCAGGAAGAAAAAACAGTAGAGGAAGGAGGAGAAAAATTCTGGAAAGACCTCTTATAGACTGTGAGTTTTAAACTGAATCCTAAAGAAAGTCAGAAGCACAAAGAAAGAACCATTCAATAATGGGAACTATCTTTGGTAACTTCACATTTTGGATTGATGACTTTTTCAATGTCCTGCCATGACATTTTAGCCATTTCTTTAACTTAAACAATTTTTATCTCTAGTCTACTCCAGCCCTCCATAGAAATAATTATACCATGGTAGCTATGTGGCTCAGTGAATAGAGCACTAGCCCTGAAGTCAGGAGGACCTAAATTCAAATCCAGCCTCAGACTCTTAATGCTTACTTAGCTGTGTGACCTTGAGCAAGTCACTTAGCCCCATTAACTTGCAAAAGAAAACCCCCAAAACTCCATTATTTAAATTACTTTAAACATCATCACTTAAATCAGTTCTACTTCCATGATCTTGAACCCTAAAATTCTCTTCTTGCATCAGTCTCTTACTCTTCTAAACTCTCCCAGTCTCACTTCTGTAAAGTTTGATCTTCATCTGTTTGTCAAGATCCAGTTTCTCAATTTCTTCCTGCTCTATCTGACTGAACTGTTGACTGAACTGTTACATTAGACTCCTAATCTTCCCTATCCAAACAATCCTTTACACAGCTGCCAAAATTATCTTCCCTCCCCAATGCGATTCCAACTACTCTTTACAGAATTACTTTTATTTCATTTACTCTGTATAACAGCCAAACTGGACATAAAATATCCTCTTAATGTTCTATTGCTTTTATTTCCACAAACTGACTCTCATTCCTGAAATATATTCTCTCTTAATCTCTGCTTCAGAATCCTTTAAGAATGGCTTAGTCTTAGGTACAAACTCCTCCAGAAGCCTTCCCTAACCTTTTTGCCATTTATACTACCCATTTTGAAGTGAATCTGCCTTCTCAAATATTCCTAGAACTTTATTGCTGAATCTTTACCTTTCCAAAAGATAATTGACTTTCTCTCTATAAATATATTGCAACTTTCAGTACAATTGTTCAATTGACACTCCCTAAAGATGGGGTCTTTCATTTGTTTATTTATTTTTGTTACATCATACCTTATATATCATAAGATCTTAATAAATTTTAGGCTGGAAATGATTTATTTTTAAATAATGAAAAAGTCCAACTCTCAATCCTTTATATCTCTCTGCTCATTGTTCATAACAAGCATAATATGCTTTTATTAAAAAAAAAAGGAAAAAGTTGGACAGCTAGGTGACACAGTGGATAGAGCACCGGCCCTGGAGTCAGGAGTACCTGAGTTCAAATCTGACCTCAGACACTTAATAATTACCTAGCTGTGTGGTCTTGGGCAAGCCACTTAACCCCACTGGCCTTGAAAAAAAACCTAAAAGAAAAAGGAAAAAGTTGTAATAGTCAGCATAGAAATGCAATAAGATATTTAAGAATAATTTTCAATTGCTTGCATGAAAAAATAATAACAATATTATGATTTTATTTTCAGATTGCTTCAGACAAACATCAGTGTAGAAACTATAACATGTTAAACTTTCATGGTTCAGACACAATTTCTAGGCTATCATCTAAAACTTTGTGTCAAATTGGTCCTTGCAAAAATTGAATCTTAAGTACAGTTTTATTGGCAGTTGCCTAAGAATTGGAGAAAAGGGTTGTTGTGTAATAAAAAAATGCACCTGAAAGCAGATGACAAATTTTTAGGTGTGTATGCTTTTTACTATTTCCATAAAATAAAGCAATACAGTCCATTTCTCATCATAACCCTCAATACAGTTTGCTGATGACTGAGAATGCAATAAAGATTCCCTATCAACTATGGATAAATACAGTATGTTGTGTGAGACAAAGTTAGCAAGTACTCCAGCTGACAGAATGAGGCCATTTTATCATAGACAGAAGACAGCAGATATAAATGAAATAGAGTGAGCTTGATGCAACTTATGTTTCATATTTATCACTTTTTAGTGAATTTCTTATAAACAAAACATTAATTTCCTAGAGTAAAGTTATGACAAAGAAAATACTGAAATAATACTATACTTACACACTCCAATGCCCAATGAGTTTGAAATGTTTTTTTGGCATGATTCTCTAAAAAACATCCTAAAATATAATGAATATAGAAAAAGTAAGCCACATTATAACTTGTATTCTCATCTTCCTCCCACACAAATGCTGAGAGATGCCTAGTTCATTTGTTCCTTCTCATGTTCCTCTCTCTTCAATTCCTGAAATAAGTTTATGCTGTGCTTCAGTGTAATACTGGGACACAGTATGAGAACACAGGGGCATAAAAAGATAAATAAGGCAATTATGTGATTTCCACTTCTCTCCTATGTATATGCAATCTCTGCAGTTGAGGTAAACTTCTATTTTTAGGCTCTCTACAAATAGAACTGAATTAAAAAGAAAATATGATACTGTTGAGGAGACACAGTCACAAGAATGAATCCACTCTTTGTGAAGCACTATCATTTTCTGGCATAGAGAAACTGGAAAGGATTAATTTTAAGTTATAAGTAAAATATTAAAAGAAGAAATATTAAATGTAAACTAATAATTTAAAACTAAGAAATCCAGAGAACATGCTATATATTTTTGCCTTCTTAAAAACTATCTACCTTTCTTTTATATCTTTATAAAAAGTAATTTTTTAATTCTCTCAATATTTTGGATTGTACAGTTGGACACTGAACCCAGTCTTTATAAGCATGTGCTGGGTGCCCTTTGTATGAGGGGCTAAGGACCCTGCTGCCAAGATAATAATGAAATTATTAGGAATATGTGAAAATATCCAATAGTTCCTTCCAGTGTGATGTTCAACTGATTTACTGGCCACTTTGCTAACTTATAATTGTGGAAGAAAAACTAGGAAAAATTCAAGGGGAACTAGCCTCCTTCCATTTCTTCCTTTAACTCTTTTCTTTATATGAGACCTCCTCCTTGGTGGAGGAAATTGGAAAAAGTATAATCTTATGAATTTCTAAAGGTCAGTAGACTGAATCACTGATAGGTCTGGGAGTTCAGGTCTGGATTTTGTAGCCAGACCAGCAATGATGTCCCAAGGACTAAAAAAAAATGGCCTTTGGGAATAAGATTCATCTTTTGACATGATTGTGAGAACCCAAAATACATAGAAACTGCACTAGGTCTGTGGCTGCTCTCCCCAGAGACCTAAGGCTATATAGAGGAAAGTGTGTCCTCAAAGGGTTGGGAATGTTTCCACTTCTATTCTTGCTATATCTTTGTATAAATATGCCAACTGATTTAATGGAACTGGGGCACTAGTCATTAAAATCTAGAATGTGATCTTTATTGATTTTAGAAAAGATGCGATCTTTATACGATATAAAAAAAGATACATCCCAAACCTTCAGATATATTTAGGGGGTAGCAATAGCTACATTTTTCTGGGAGGATGAGGCTAAAGAGTACTCACTATGCTATTTTTAATGGGAAAAGACACGAATTGGACCTGACATTGGACAAGGTATACCAATATGAAAAAAATAAGGTTGGTTGCAAATCTTTCATCAAAGGCTTTGTCTGTAGAAAATCCTAATAGAAGTAATAACATTTACTTCAACTGACTTTACTTATTTGAATCTTATTGAAGTTAACTTTTTTCCCCTACATATTTAGTGAAACAGAAAAAAAGTTCATTCTATTTGAAAACAATATCTGATTATTTTAGTGGTTTATCCATGTATTTTTTTTTCTTGCACACAAGCTTTAATCTTTTAAAGATTCAATTCCAAGTGAAATCACTGATTCTCAGTTTTCTCTTTTGAAAAAACAAAGATAATAAAATATTCATATCTAACTCACAGGGTTCACAGAAATCACTTTCACTGATTCCGTAATGACAGTCATACTTATTTGCTATTGTACAATCCTTTGATATTAAGGATTATTACTAATGTACAAATATTCTTTTCTCATTTGCATCTACTTCTATTTTCTGCTTTCTCTCTGTTTTCTTATCAGGTTTATTTCTTTTTTGAGGTGCTTCATTCCCAAGGTCTATTCTTCTGATGGGTGAGTTTCTGGTCAGGACTCCCCTTTTATGAAAGTCCACAACCATGCTCACTCCACTCTCAGCTCAAAAGGCATTGAAGACTCCTTCACTTCCTTACCAACAGTCTTCTTTGCCCTAGTTCCTCACTTTTCAGCTCACCTTGATGTTTTGTCTTTCCCTGTTAGATTGTAAATTCCTTGATATCTGAGACTCCAAGACCATATTGCCTGCTCCTATATCTGTAAGTGTGTTTACATACACATATGTACATATGCCTATAATTGCCTTCATGCATATACACATATGTTCACACATACATACATATATACCTATACAACATTTCTCATCCTGGGGCAGGCTGATAAACAGTCTCTAGGGGGAAAATATATGTATATACACTTTTCAGTTTGTTTCTCTATTATTAATACATTTCTAAATCTAGACAATCAGAAAAACAATAAATTAAGCTATGATTTGTAACAATTGCAATTTTCTGATGTGTAAATGCTTTTTACTGACAATTTAACAACCATCCCTCAAATCTGGCTTTTAGCACACTCTCGTACTCAGCCTTGACTGGTTGTGGGAGATCTATAAATCCTGTCTCTGATTCTCTACTCTACTTGATCCTTATTATAATTGTTAGACTATCATTCTGAATTAAGGATGGACTGTGGTTTTAATTAGAACCATGTAACCCAAAGGTTGAAAATATCCTCATGTTGTTTTTTACTAATTTTTCTAGGCTTCTAGAATGTCTGTTGGACTATTTCATATCTCTTTCATTATCATTAATCCTAAATCTGATTTCATTAAACCTAGACATTTTATTCAAACACATTTATCAGATCATCCCAACACTTTCAATCTTGACTTTCTCCACTATGAACTGTTTGGAATATCCTAGAAAATTCCACCCAAACAAATATCATAAATCTACTCCTATTCTTTCCTCAAGCAAATAATAAAATCCTATTTTCTCTACAAAGGAGGAAATAGCTTTCATCCATAGCTTAAGTTAAAGAATTTATGTCTCCCTGCCCTATTTAGTCAACATTATTCATCACAATTTTCTTACTTGTTTACCTGTCTCATAAATTTATCTTCATCATTGCAGATGAGTAGGGTCAAATTCAAATAGAAATAGGGTCATTAAACTTTATATAAGTATCCCTGCAAGCTATGAATTGATTTTGAGAAACATATATTAATATTGTCTATGTTCTATTTTATATTTACAAATTACATTTTAATCGCTTTTGGTTTACCCAAGAATATTGCTACCATACCAGAATGTCCCCTGGTTGTATTTGATCTCACTATTGCACATGATTGGAAGCTCATTGGATTTGAAATCAAAAGACCTGAATTTCAGTTTTGACTCTGATATTAACCATCTGTGTATACTCCAGATCCGAATTATCCCATATATAATAATTCTGAACTAGTTAATTACTTTTCATCTGTAAATTCCAGTTATTACTTAATTTCTATGGACCTGCCATAAGCAAGTAGGCACTCATTAAATTATTTTGATAATGATTACAATCATAAGAATAGTTCATCTGAAATAAGGCTTCATTGAAAAGGAAGGAGTAGGGGTGGCTAGGTGGTGCAGTGGATAGAGCACTGGCCTTGGAGTCAGGAGTACCTGAGTTCAAACCCAGTCTCAGACACTTAATAATTACCTTGCTGTGTGGCCTTGGGCAAGCCACTTAACCCCATTGCCTTGCAAAAAAAAAACACTAAAAAAAAACCAAACAAACAAAAAACAAATTTGAAAAGGCAGGAGAAGAGAAGCAAACAATCTCAAGTTGGAAGGGTCTTTTCAGTTCATCTGTTCTAATATCCTACTTAATTTTGAAAGTCAGTTCCTATAAACAATGTCAATAACTCACTCAGATTCTAAACACTCCTAGGTTAGGCAGCTTATTTCATTTTCAAGCTGTCCTAATTGCTAGAAAGTTCTTTCTTATATTGAGTCAAGATCTGCCCTCTTGTACCTTCAACCTATTTGTCCTAGAAGGAAATCAGGCTTTTTTTCAACTTTAGACTGAAAATGCTTTGCCTTTTAACTATTTTCTTCAACTTCCACACAACAAAATAGGAACCATGAGTGTGAATGAACTGCCTAATCTCTTTGTTACATTGGTGAGTCAGAAGAAAGGTTTGACAGCTGTGGACTACCCCAAAATTTATCTAATTTAACCATTCCACCTTACAAATAATGTAAAAACTATTCACTTGCAATTTTTACTAAACACATACACACACACTCTAACACACACACACACACAAACACACACACACACACACACACATACACAAATTACTAGATAACTATATAAAGCAATAAACACCACAGGCTTTTTCCTTATCTGAATAGTTGCACAATTACATCAGTATCAATCTGTTCCATCACACTTTTTTCTATGAGACCCTGACATTTTTTTCCTGACCAAATATGGTCTCAAGTAGCTATATTTTTATTCAGTCTTGATTTGGGAGCTTTCACATATAATAGGTTTGAGGAAAATTATTCCAGACAGAATTGGGCCTAACACTGCCTTCCTTCTACAATATAGCTCCTTTTTTTTCTAGGTCATATAAAAGTATTAATTGAATCATTACTATTAACCTGAAAGCAAAAACCTATTCTTAGAGGGTGGAAGGAACAAAGTAGGACAATAAACCTTGGGTATCAAGAGTCTTCTCTCAAGGCAAAATCCTATACTTAAGGATTATTCAGTGGCTTATGAGAGTATTTTAGATGTCCTTGTCTTTTATAAAATGATTAACAGAAACAAAAGAGCTTTGTATATTTTATATTTCAGTCCTCTGTTTTAATGAACTCTAAGCCATCCATTATTGCAAAGTAGAAAACAATCATTTCTTCTCTAATTACTGTTCATATTTATATTTTTATTAACATAGAATTAAGCTGGCTGGTTTGTATAACTACAGTTTTGAGAACATAAAAATGTAATATGTCAACATATTCATAGTTCAAAATAAATTAATTAAAAATTATTGCATGATTACTGTGTATTTGGCATGACGATACAAATTCAAAAAGCAAAGATAGGATTTAATCTCAAGGAGTTTACCTTCTGTTGGGGGAAATAATAGACAAAGGGAAGACTTGACCAAGGAGGAATATTTTGGTCTAGAAAAGTCCTGGAATGGTGAGTAGGGTCATAGGGTCGACATATCCCATTCAAAGCTAATTGATTTAGTTATTAATCATTAATCAAGCCAAATTTTCAATGTATTTGTACTTGGAAACTGGCAAATGCCATAAATCAGGGCCAAAATTACTGTTTGTTGATATTTAAGAAAAAGATAGAAAAATTTAACAATGCAGATTTAATTTAAACTATATCATGGGTCCATTACTCTCCTAGAGTTCAAGGCTGTTAAGCATTTACCAGAAAATCCCAGAAGGAAACAGTGAAGTCCTACATAAACATACAAACTTCCATGATTACCCCAGATTCCAAAAGACCTTTAAAAGAATAATTTGGAATCTATATTTCATTTATTCTGTACTACTAAATAACTACAATAATCTTCATTTACCTTCTTATTCTCTTTTAATTCCCTATGCCTGCTTTTATTTGCAATTACCCATGGGAAGCAAAGTGACAATGTAATTATCCCGATTAAACAAAGAAACTTGAAATTGCTTTATAAAGGTGAATTAAGTTTTCATAATTGGACATAATTCTTGGCTGCCTAACTGTCTCCTTATCAGATAACCAAACAACTTATTTCTCTTAATTTAATAGATTACAACAAAGATGAGGAAAATTAAAACACTTCTGAACAATTCAGTACCCACTTTCTTCAGAGAGTAAAATATAATTCCTGCTCTTAAGAAGAATATAGTCAAAGGAAAAAGGTGAATCAGATACAAATGAGAACAGCCCTACAGAAACTTAAACACATAGATGTAGCCATTTGAAGTTATTTTTTAAAAGATATGTAAGACTACTCTTTTCCACAAAGCTGTTGGAGAATTTTTTAAAATATATTATATGTTTTTAGAAGACAGGGAAAAGCATGGAACTGTCACAGGATTTAGGGTACAGGGAGGACCATAGAGACTATTTAGGCTAACTCCATCATTTTACAGAGGAGGAAACTCAGATTCATGAAGTGAATTGCCCAAGGTTGGTAGCACAGGTAACCAACAGAAGTGGTATTTACAGAATCATAGAAAGTCAGAGGTGAACAGGACCTTGGAGGTCACTGAGTCCACACTATAGCCTAATAATCCTCTCTACACTATATTCATCAAGTCTTTGCTAATATTATATTCAAAAACAATTAAAATTATTATTTTAATGGGAAAAGATAAATATAGGTAGTCTAAATTGCAAGCTTAATGAAAAAATTCCTGTGGTCTTAAAAGTGCAGCATTAAAACTGATGCTAATGCAGCTTCTTAAATGTCATTTCTATGTTAAGACCCTAGAAATTCTATGGCAAAGCATTTGAAATTCCAGGGAGAGAGTAGTTCTCTGTAAAATTTTTCTTTTTGTCTGTTCTCTTTTCTTTATGGTCTAAAAACATCTAGGTCATTTAGATTAAACTTTGAATCGATGAATTATACACTTCTTAGCATCTCTTTATGATATTTAAAAACTTTCTTCAGGAATAAGTTGGTCTCATCTCTGGTTCCTAATGAAGGCCATTAGGTCCATCTTGTATTCATTCTAAGTCTTCTTTTAACAAATTCTTCTATCCTTTGTTAGAATTCAAATAAACAACAATATAAACAACAATATTAAAACAATTTTAAAGTTAAATGGAAATTATGTCAATTTGTCAATGAATAACTATATGAAAAGTTTAAACAAGAATAACAAAAATGGCATGCATTTAAACAGAGTAACTACTGGGCCTAGAGTCAGAAAAGCCTGAGTTCAAAACTGATCCCAGAAACTTACTAACATTGGCAAGTTATTTAACCCTGTTTGCCTAAGTTTACACATCTGTAAAATGATTTGGAAAAAAATTACAAATCTCTTCCAGTATCTTTGCCAAGAAAATCCCAAATGTGGTAAAAAAGAATGAGACACATTGAAACAACTGAACAACAACAAAATGCACCAATCATTATGCTTATTATACTAATCTATCATATACTTCCAAGATCATGTACAAAATCTTCTGTTTGGCATTCATACTCTTCATCTAGCCTTCCGCCTTTCCATTACTCTTACACTTTATAATCACTATATTACCTGTGATCCAGGGACACTGACTTCTCTGCTCTTAAGTGAACTAAATACTTCACCTCCCAAGTTCATGCATTTTCAGTGACTGTCTCCCAAGCCCGGGAATGCTCTCTTCATCAATTCTTGGTTTTCCTAATGTCCTTTAAGTCTCAGCTAAAATTTTTTCTTTATGCTTCTGATTTAATTCTAATGGCTTTCCTCTGAGTTTCTTGTGTGTGTACATATATACATATGTATGTATGTATTTATGTATGCATGTATGTATATCTTGTTTTTATATACATGGTTATTTGAACAGTCTCCCTCCTTAGCCAAGTTCTTCAAGAGTAAAAAAGGTCTTTTGTCTTTCTTTTTATCCCTGTGTACTTACACAGGGTCTGGAAAATAGCAGGTGCTTAATAAACACTGGCAATTCATTTTTAAAATTTAATTATGTTATTTATATTATAAAATTTTTTGTTTACAAATATTTGGTGTATGATATAGTACTTGCATTCATTGAAGATCAAAGAAAAAAGTCAAGATCATAGAATAAATATGATTTTGCTCACAAATTCAGATTCTGCAAATACATATGACTTAATGCTGAGGTGTAGTTCTTCCAAGTAAAAACAGAAAATCAATGCATATGTCTCAGACTATTTTCCCTCAAATCTACACCACAGCAATTTTTTTAACTAATGGTACAGCTATTACAATGCTATTACAAATATCATTCTCCCCTGTTGTGAAAGTACACATATCATTTTCTCATTGGTAGCAGTAATTCATATCAAAGATCTTTAAATTATTAATTTATTATTCCCTGTTCCATTATTTCTTTTTTAAAAAATTTTTAAAGCCCCCCTACAATGTTAATAAGTTTATTTTACCTTAAAATCTGAACAGAAGATCCCATTAAAACTTCATATTTGAAATAGTTCCCAAAGGAATTAGTGGGTCATTTATAGTCTCTCTGTGGAAATGTCAATTTTAAGAAAAAACAACAACCTAAACCTATTTCCATTTGTACTGCTGGTCCTCCAGCATTTAACAAAATATGCCTTCCAACTATGTATATTTCTTCCTATTCTTAGCTGATTCCCCCTACTTATATTAAAGGCAGAAAAGCCTTATAAATAATAATCCATATATACCACACCTTCAGGTTCTGATATCCTCTTACCCACTTTGTATTTTATTATATGGACCTTGTGGAATGTCTATAAACATGAAGGATTATGAACCTGCATGTTAGTATTATCCATAAATATAAAAAGCATGAAAATAAATATGGAAATATCAATAATGGCTTTGAATTTCATCTTCCCTATTACTTCTGTACATCAAATGCAAAAAGACTCGTACATATACATGTGTGTATATGTACATACATAAGCATTTACATCTTAATGAAGAAAATCCCACACTTCTGAGTAGGAAGTAAAACAAAACATTTGACATTTTAATCATAAATTTATTACTAAAATGGGTTTTGGAAAAAAAAACTGAACAGCCTTAAATAATTTCCAAATTGGCAATGCAACTTAGGTGGGGAAAACTCAGAAATGGAAAGTAATGAAAAAAAGTTTTCTGTATATGAATATGTCACTATATCTCAAAGAGAAGCTTCTAATATAACTATTTCTTAGCTATAGCCATAGCAATAACATAAATCATAATTAAAATCCAAACTTTGTCTAATAAAACGATGATTTAAAGTTTCTTTAAAAAGTCTGATTTTACAGCAAAAATAGGATTACATATTTAATTCATTTATATTGTCTAACCATGAAACAGAATGAACTGTTATTCAAAGAACCTCTTTCAAATATAGAATTCTATTTTATCACTTTTTTCTACATGACTATAATTCTTTTTTCTTAATTTTTAGATTAAAGCTAAAAACAGAATTGAGGTTCTGACTTTAATTAGTGCATAATGCATGTCCAATTCTTATCTATATATTATATTTATTAGCATAGTGCTGAAAAGATGGCTCTTTCATTAAAAATATTCCACAGTTTTTCCGAATGCAATTTGGCCTATTTTCTTTTCTCCATGTAATTTCCATTCAGATTCATCACCCAATTTTCATGCCTATCCAAAATATGTACTGATACACCTACAGAGTATACTGGTCACATAATTAATTGTATGTCATACTGTGAACAACTGGCATTTTTCATTTTCATTTCTTGAAACATCAAAATCTCCAAGTAATCAAGTTGCAAGTGACTGCAATGCAATAAAAAAGAGAGCTTCCTTCAAATAGATTCAATAGATTTACAACAATAGAATGCCCAAACAGGGGAACAAGTATATTGTCAAGAAACCATATAATGCAACAAGAAGGTGAACTGAGAAGATTTAGAGGTAGGCTTTTAACACATAATTAGAACACATAGTTGGAAACTGTGTATATTGAAGAACACAGAAAAGAATTCCACAGGATGAGGTCTAAATAAAACATCATATATATGTACAGAGTCCATAGACAGATCCACTAATGTTTAACTATAGTGATCCCTCATTCAATTACCTATAACCAATGATTTGCTATTTTTCTACCTCAAAATCATCTTTTTTTAAAATATTTTTTTTTGCAAGCAGTGGGGTTAAATGGCTTGCCCAAGGCCACACAGCTAGGTAATTATTAAGTGTCTGAGGCCGGATTTGAATTTAGGTACTCCTGACTCCAGGACCGGTGCTCTATCCACTGTGCCACCTAGCCACCCTCAAAATCATCTTTAAAACAAAATGAAACAAACAGAAAACCAATTATATATATATATATATATATGTATATATATATATATACATATATATATGTAATATTAAGCATTTTCACATCACATGGAAATCTTAGGATTTAGATGCAGAAAATATTCAGAGATAATTTTGTTCAATTCCCTCATCACACAGATGGGGAAACTGAAGTCCAGAGAAATTAAAGGATTTACTTAAGGTAAATATATATGGAAGCTAGTGGCATGGTGAATAGATGATTAAAGTTGAAGTAAGGAAATCTTTCTTGGATACTTACTAGATGGGTAATCATGAGTAAGTCACATAATCTTGCTCAACCTCAGTTCCCTTATCTGAAAATAGGGAATATAATACTTAGATAACTAATTTTGATATTCAGCTCTTAGGTCTACTCATTAAGGCTGTGCTTCATTATTTTCTTGCTGGTCAATACCAGGAATTCAAAGCTCATTCTCTCATACTGGGTATTTTATAGTACTGTCAAGAAGCATTTATTAGCACCTATGATGTGGCAAGTTCTGTATTTTATAAATACCAGTGATAAAAACAAAAAAAAATCAGCCCCCCCCCAAAAAAAACCAAGACAAGTACCAGTGATAAAAACAAAACAAAGATCAGGCCCCCCTCAAAAAAAAGCAAGACCCTGCTTTTTTGAGGCTAAAAAAGAGAAAATGTTTGTGCAACACTTTGAAAACATTAAAAAGCTATATAAATGCAATTATTCTCATTACTACTACTTCTCTAATTAAAAAAAATCTGTACTGACATAGGCTAGCCATGATTTTAAGTTTAGGACTCTTTTCCAGGAGCTATGTCAATTCTATTTCTAATCAAGGAAGGAAAGTGGTGAGAAGACTCCTTTCAATGGATCACTAGAATCCTTGAAATCATATGTCCATTGACAATCATGAATTGAACCACAACTGCCAGATCATAATGGATTCATGACAATCTATGAATCTTTGTTTATGGATACTCATGGGAATATCCCTTTATCAACAGGAGTAAATAATATTATTCTAAAATGCTGTAGGAGATTTCTTATCTACTCAAAGAGAGTGTCAGGACCCACCACAATATAGCCCATAGTACAGTACTCCTGGGCAATTAGGTGGCATAATGGGCCTGAAGTCAGGAAGTTTCATTTGAGTTCAAAATTGGCCTAACACAAGTTGTGTGACCCTGGGCAAGTCACATAACCTTCTCTGCATCAGTTTTCTTATCTGTAAAATGAGTTGGAGAAAAAAATAACAAACTACACCAACAATTTTGCCAAAAAAAAACCCCAAGGAAACTCAAATGAGTCCAAAAAAATCAGACACAACTGAAAACAAATTAACAATAATAAATATATGTGTGTTTATGATGGGATATATGCATATGTAATGTGGAGAAAGAGCTCTTTATTTATCAGAATTTGTCCTGTACCACATTCTTAAATTCATCACTTTGATGATTCAATAATTCAATAAAAATCATCCCATTGTTATTAGCATATGACTGATCTTTTTTTTGAAGAGTTCAAAATAACTTTTTTGTACTTAAGCATATAACCATAAATAAATACCCAAACAATGTTATGAAAATAATGCTTGGAATAAATTTCATTCTTTCAGTAATTAATATTTGTTCTTAGAGAGTAAATATGTTCAGTCATATTCCCTAAGGTTCTACTCATCGTCTCAATAACTTTCTAAACTATTCTTTTATATCTGATGGTTCCTTCTAAGAATGAAAGCTTCATGTAGGAATGAGTGCAACTTGTCTTTAGTATTTGCATATCCAGTCCTTAGAATAATATTTGACATGTGTTAAGTACTTAATAAATGGGGTTTTTTTGCTCTTTTCATTTCAGGATTGCTACTTGGAGTTGTAAACAACATTATAACCAATTTAATTGAATTCAGGGGGCTTTCAATAAAGACATTGAATCAACAAATCTAGAATAATTTTGAATATCATTGGAATTAATATGGAAAGAAACTATGCAATTAAATAAAATTATTTATGATTTGATACCCTTTTGTTGTTTATTTTGTGGTTGTTTTTCATTGCCAATGGTGTTAAGCAACTTGCCCAAGGTCACACAGCTAGGCAATTATTATGTAACTGAGGCCACATTTGAACTCAGGTCCTCCTGACTCTAGGGCTGGTACTCTATCTACTGTGCCACTCAGCTCCCCAAATAATTTGATATCCTAATAGATCAATAGATATGAAATTTTACAGATATTGATTTTCCCTCCAGTGGTAGAGATGTTAACCTATTTGTTCCTTCTTGTGCTATGACATTGTTATCTATGTCCTCCTATAAATATAACATTATAGGAATTCTCTTGATTTTTATATGTCCTCCAGGCTTCCCTGGTTTCCATCAAGTCTCTACTAAAACCTCATCTTCTTTAAGAAGTCTTTCCTTAAAGGCTTAAAGATATATTCCTTCCTCTGGTGATTATCTCCAATTTAGACTACACTATCTTTAGAAGCTATCTCCTCAAGGAGACTGAGATCCTTAAGAAAGCAGGGAATTGTTTTGTTGGGGGGGAGGGAATAAATCTGGTTTTGTTCTATTTTTGTCCTTTTTATAATACCAGTTCTTACAAAATACAGAGTTTGCCACATAGTAGGTGCTAATAAATGCTTCTTGACAGGTCTATAAAGTACACAGCATGAGAGAATGAGCTTTGACTTCCTGACACTCACCAGCAAGGAAAAAATGAAAGTCTTAATGACTAGACCTAATAGCTCTATATCATGCTGTCAACAAAGCAAGAATGAAATCATCAGAGTACAGATGAATAATTGCCATTTGCTATCAGAGCAAACAGCACTATCATCTTATCTGAGTGTACTATTAATATCTAAATCAGAGAAACTTTCTAAGGAATAGGCAATAAATAGCAAATGGTATAGTGCCCTGTTCACTTCCTTTGGTGACCAATATGAACAATGCAATTTATGTCTCTCTGTCATTTTTTAACTCTTCTTCACTGATAGAGAAAAATATTATTTAGATAAACTTCTCAATTTAGTCTGTCTTTTTTGCAAAATTGTCTGGAGTAACCCCCCCCCCCCCCCCCCCCCCCCCCCCCCCCCCCCCCCCCCCCCCCCCCCCGCCCAAGACAGATCCTATTGTTTACCTAGTACAGTTAAGCTGGTTTTCATTTTTATTTTCTCTAGTGACATTTTTACTTTCTCATGCAACATTTCAAGAATTATGATGCTACAATCATTTATGGAGAAAACTATGGAAAAAACTTAACTTATGGAGAACTACAGAGAACTATGGAGAAAAGTGTTTTTAACATTCTTCTCAGAACCCACTACCTTTCTGTTTTATTCATTGTAAATTTTGCTCTTTCACTGATCCTCACTATTTCATGAAATGTTAATGTTCATAAAATCTCCTGTCATTTTCTTTTAAGATTTTCTTTTAAAAATATATCATTACAAAAATGCCCTACATTGTTATAATTATTACAATATAATTAATAATGCAACAAAACCTATATCACATTATATCATAATATAATAGCTATTATAGTTATAATGTACAGATAGAAAATACACATTTTGTGTATGTATATTTATACATGTGTATACATCAATATGTATTTATACATGCGTATACATCAATTAATGTTGCCTTTGACTGCTTGCTACTGAATCTCTTTATTGGTCACAAGTATCAATTGTTCCTAGTTGAGCTGATTTATAGGTTGTTTTGATACCTCCTATTATATTCCAATACTAATTTACATTTTTGAAATTATTTAATAGAATATTGATAGTCATTGTTTTATACAGAAGTCCACTGTAGCCTCATTATGTTATAAAAGTGATCCTGGGTTTTCAAAACCTGTAATGGCACAGGCAAGGGAACTGCTCAGCTGAATTAACTTAAGATGTCTTCATTGTACACACACACACACACACACACACACACACACACACACACACATACAGACACAAAATCACAATGACTTGCAAATCTTATGAAACCTAAACCACTAGATAACTGGTCTGAATTAGGCTTATTCCAGAAAACTTTCTTGATTCCTTTTCTCACAAATTCCTCTTCCCATAAACTACATCATATTTACTTCATATATATTATATAAGCCTATATGTATATCTTTAATATCCTCTGATAGAATAAAAACTACAATATGAATTCTGTCAAAATTGTGCTTTTCCATCTCCTGTATCCAAGGAATATAACATATTGATTGAATAGAACAGGATTCATAAAAAAAAAAAATAGATTCCATCTCCATTCTTTAAACTCCAGACTTTCACTAACATGACACAAAATCCTCACCATGGAAATTCTCTCTACACTGTCCACTCCTGAGACCCCTTATTGATTGGCTGGTTCTTCCTAGAATTCCCCCTTCTATCAGTTTTATAGCTTCTTTTGTGTTTTGTCTTCTAATAGAATGAAAACACCTTCAGTGTATTGACTGTCATTCTTTGAGCTTGTATTTGAGTTCCCAGTAATAAGCCCAAGGCTTGATACACAATAAGTGCTTATTGAATTAACTTGATTGAGTAATATTCCAATAACTTCTGCAAAGGACAAAAAGGCAGAAACATTTTTGCAACAATTTCATAAAATTATTCAAATTAAATCAACTTTAAAGATTAAGGAACTTCAGGGCAAATGCATTAAAGGGAGAGTAGTGAAAAATTTCAAATATACAAATATATTTACTTTAAAAGTTGGAAATAATAATATAAAAAAACACCAAAAGCATATGGTCTACAGTTTCACATCTATAAAACATAAATAATTTGAGTCAGTTGGCAACAAATAACATCACAAAAATGAATCTAGGCAATAGACAAGATAATAATAATATAGTAAAAGCAATAAAGAAATAATAAAAAGAAATAATAATAATGGGGAAATAACAGGGAAGAGATCACTTTTACCAACATGAGAGACATTTCCTAAGCAGTATCTCTTTCAATCAGACCATGGACCTGTTAGTACAAAGTTCAAAATCAATACCTAATGGGAAGAAAGAATAAAAATGAGAAGATAGATCACACAATTAAAACAAATCCAACCTAACTGGTTTAAAGAATCTATGAATGCCAAAAAAAAGAGGAAATGGCAGTGATTGAAAAGATTAAATTTATGTTCATTTCACTAAATAGTAGGAAGAATATTGGATACAGGTCAAAAGAAATAAATTGTAATCCTCACCAATTATCAACTGTGTAATCTTGGCAGAAAATTATAATAAAATGCCCTACTACTCAGCACTGTAGGAGAGAACAAATTAAATAAGTGTTAGGAAAAGTGTTTTATAAATTATTGAGTATATAAATTTAGTGTTATGTTCTGATTAAGCATCATGTACCTAGGGCAATACGTTGTATTCAGTAGATACTTTTTTGTTGAATTGAATTAAATTGTTTTAGCATTTTTTCCAGGTCTTTCGTTCTAATTTATTGAACATCTATTTCTGGAATGTTAAATGAGTTCCTTATGAAAGAATTTCAAGAGAAAAGAAAATAATTGGCTAAATAAATGGAGAAGGTTCTAATATAAAGAGAGAATATTAACACATATAACTGTTTATCCTAGAAAAGCAAAGGCTGATAGATTTTAACTATCTGAAATCTAGAAGACAGGTAAGAAAATGCTAGTTACCAAATCCTATTACAACTAAGGACTATTTTTGACTCTTAAAAGATCTGTTTAAGAAAATCAGGAGCAGACACATTATAAGACAGCATTCTATTTCACAAAGCAGTTCTCCAGTTCAGGCAGATGGCTATAGAGTTCTGTACAATGAAGTCATTCACTCAGCATAACAATTGCTTTACCTGAAACTTGTCCAAGGTCTTGCCACTCTTTACAGTAAAAGACACTGATTGGATCTCTGTGTTTCAGGCAACTGCTGGGGAACTCAGTCATTTCTCATTTGACTGGACATAATGAAACAGTCTTCCCAACTCAAACTTTACAATTCTATTAAAATTCACCTAAATAATATTTAAATTTTAAAAAAAGGAGAAAATAACAAAACCAAGGCAGGGCTTTCCATACCCCACCCCCCTCCCCCAAGACAAGGGAGTCTATTAAAGGAGCCTGGTGATTTACAAATTCTTCTCAATTGCTAATTTACTCACATTACTTACCAGTTCTCTTTGATCCAGGAAAGTTGGATTCCTAGCAATATATTCATTAGAAGAAAATTGAAGAAAATCCCATTTTAACAAAAATGATTAGAGTTTTCTTTTACCTGAGGTTTGGTTGTAAAGCAAGTTGTTATTTTATTTTTAGACTTTATAAAGTTGATAATAAACATAAACATCTGAAGCAAAGATTAAAAATTAAAACTTCAAAGATTTATGCCATTTTCTACTATGTTAAAACTTTTGATTTGTAGATTAAAGAATAAATAATTAGTTACCCAATTGAATAGTCATTCCACCTCACTAGGCCTCAGTTATGTCATCTGTAAAATGAGGAGGCCAAATTGGGGATCTATTGAGACTTGGCCAGCCTCAGGCTCTGTTTCCAAGAGTGATATCTGGACCTACTGGAAATGCCCCCAAAAGTGTGTCTCCCTAGACAGCACAGACTGGTAGCCACAGTGTAGGTTAAATTTCACCTCAGGGCATGCTAAACTGGAGTCATCCATAACTCCATCAAAGTTACACTCCTACAAACATAAGTCATCTAGAAAGTTCCAGGAATTCCCTCTGCCTTTGACTTCTCCTCAGGATCTCTCTAAAACTCTGGCCTTTGGTGGATTCCTAGTGTGAGAAGTAGAATATGGGGTTGATTCTCTCTAAGGCCAGAAGAGTGGTAACTATATATCAGATGAATTGCTTGGGAAAATCTGGCATCTGTTGAGTCTGTTGATTTCATTCCATCATCTTCCAACAATAAATCACTGATGTAAAATAATATATTTTGCAAAAAGTAAAACAGGTACCTATGATTTAAGAGTAGAATCAAATGGTAAGGTTTAGGATGGATGATGATATGATCCAGATCCACATTATTGTTACTAGAAATTTCAGATGAGTTATCCTTAATAAGCCTGGATTCTTTGATTAATCCAAATTATGCAAATGAATGGAAGAAAATGTACAAATATTGCTGAATACTTAATAAGAAACAAATTGGTGGCTCAATATATATATTAGAAGGTCATATTCTTTAATTAACATATGACAAGTCTCCTTAAGAAAATACATATCTCAAAATAACCTTGAGAATTCAACAACTGTAAGAGGAATCACTCAGTTTTACAGATACACTACTGTCACCTAAATAAAAAATTAACCCACAATTTTTAAAATTTTGTTAACTTAGCTACATGCAAAAGCAAGTCTCAACATTTACTTCCAAATCCTTGAGTTACAAATTCTCTCTTTTCCTGCCACTCTACTCCCCTTCACTCAATAACTTAGTTACTTAGTTAAGGTTACAAATGTTTACCCATGAAACACATTACTACAAAAACCTAACAATACTATCTCCTTTTTTGTGGAAACCCAACAGCCTTTATTTCAGTACTAAGCACAAATGAAGAGAAGGAAAGAAACATAGGCTGATATATATCTGCAATCTCAGTTGATGAAGATGATTCTGAAGATGAGAAGGGGGTAAGGCTGCTGACAAAATCATTTTTGATTGCTTCCTGCTCACCCAAGTAAAGGTATTGTTTTGGAAACACTCAATGATACTGTAGTTAAGAATTTCATTAGCCCACTCTAAGCAGCTGCCTGCTTCGTAAATGAATTCTCTTTTGTTCAGCTCGTAACTAAAAAGATCCAAGAATTCTAGTTTTGGACTATGACCCCTCCCTTCTTCTTGGGCCATTGGAGAAGGAGTAAATGAAGGTCATGATCTGAGATTCATAGATGCTTTTATTTGACCATAATTGGGTTTTTTTTTTTATCACTTTAAGTATCTTATAAAAATAATGACCCTGGTGAGATGATTCAATAAGGAACAGGAAGAAGGAAAATAGAACTAGAAAAATTCTTAAAGGTTATATAATTCTTTTCTCTTATTTGACAGATGGAGAAACTAGAGCTTTGAGAGATGAAATAACTTATCCCAGGTCTCACAGGTAGTAGCATCGTGATTTAGACCTATGAGTCCACATACAACATTCTTTGCATTGATGGAAGAATAGTCAATAGCAAATTGGGATGGATGGTGAGAATAAACTTTTATTTAGCACCCATAATGGAAAGAGCTCTGGATCTGGAATCAGGAAAACCTGAGTTCAAATGCAAATTCAGACACCTACTATCTGTGTGACCCTAGGCAATTCACTTATAAGTTTGCCTCAGTTTTTTCCTCCTTTAAAATGAGTTGTAAAAGGAAATGGCAAACCATTCTAGCATCTTAAACAAGAAAATCCCAAATGGGGTCAGAGATGACTGAAACAACTGAACAATAATGTGCAGCACTTCACAAATATGATTTCATTTGATCCTCACAAAAACCCCCTAATAAATTTCTGTTTTACATTTGAGGAAACAGACAAACAGAGGTTGAATGACTTGCTCATGGTTATACAGCCAAAAAATGCCAGAGTCTGTATCTTTGACTTTTGACTTTATCTCAAACCTCCAACAACTTTTCAGAAATTTCAAACTGAGTGTCCAGTGACAGAATTCTTTGACTTTCCCCTAAACTTTACTTACTGCATTCCAAACTTCCCTTTTTGCTGTTAAGGGCAATAGCATTCTGTCAGTTCCCTAGGTTCACAATCTAAATGTCATCCTTGACTCTCCACTACCTCTCAACAATACTCCCTCTCCCAATATGAAACTGGTATGGAATAGAATCTGTATTCTCAAAGATTATACCAGAGCAAGACACTCAGCACTTGTGGTAGAGTGGTGGACATTCTGATGAGACTGTTCAAGAGGAAGAGACTTGAACTGAGAAATGGCCTAGGTAGCTTATGCTTTCCATTTTACCTTGGGGAAGTTTCCTCCCCTACTCCTTTTGACAGTTATTTCCATAGGGATGAAGGATAGGAAAGAATTTACAACATAAGAAAATCAGTCTGTCAGAGGCAATGAAAAAATTCCCCACCAAATCCAGTTTCAAACTCTAAAAGGCAGTCCCAAACTCTGCCCTCTACTACCCTTGCAGTCACATATTGTGTAGTTCTAACCTATTAGTCAGTAAAATAGCATCTATTAAAGGTTTTATATGTGCCAATACTGTGCTAAGAATAAGAACCAAGCAGAAAGATAACCCCTGCCTAAACCAAGTCACATGCTTGGATCAGCTGTTAGTCTGCTGCTAAGGACAAGGACAATTCAGATTCTGTTGAGACACTGAGGAAATCATAGTTAGAACTCAAAATGGGAAAGAACAGAAGCTCCAGTTTCAATATATAGGGCTGAAAAGATGAGAAAGGGGGGGGGAAGTGACCCAAGTCTTATTCTTAACTCCCCATTTTATATATTTTGGCTTGGGAGCAAGGCATCACTCTCCCCTACTTCTTCTTTAATTCAGTTAGAACTCTCATCTACTGTTTTTGTTGCGATCCAAGGGTAAGATTGAGGGTGAGCGTGATAAAGGGTAATATTCTAAGAGATATTTAAGCAAATTCTTGGGGGAACTGATTATTTTTCCATTAAAAGTAGAAATTTTAAGGCAAAGAGGAACAAATATTACCAGTCTCATTGAAAGGCTTAGTAGGAAGAAGTCCCTCAGAAAGTATGCTGTTCTTCCCATGTATAATCATGTGGAAGAATTGATAACTCCCCATGACAGCATTGGGGTATATACTGAATTTTATTAAATTTGTAATCAAATGTTATCTTGCATAATTATGCACAAACCTATATATATATATATATGTTATATTTTATTAAATTTGTAATCAAATGTTATCTCACATAAATATGCACACACATATATATATAATATTTACTATACATATATGCACATTGGCTACTCATGTGATACTGAGTAGTATCTTAAGACACTACTTAAGATCTCTGGGCAAAAACAAAAAACAAACAATAGCTCTCTGGGCATCAGATTGTTAATCTGTAAAATTATAGTGACATACCAAATGGTCTTTAAGACCCCTTCCAGGTCTAAATCTGTGAATCAATGAACTTATAAACATCTGTTCAGGGACAGAGAGAGAGGGCTCAGAAATAAGGAATGAGAGTGTCCAAAATCTATACAGAATTCTCTTACTTTCATTATCCTATAAACTGGCATCAATTCTGAGGCTTACACCTACTCAGCACCCCATTTCTTTGGAGGAATACCTCCCCCGAATGAAAATAGAAGGCAGACATGGGAGAACTTCATTTAAAGAGGGCATCTAAGGGAGGATGTATTATTTCCGATCCAATTTCATCATGCACTCCTTCCCCTTTCCAGGTATCATTCCCATTACCCTTTTCAATTTCTTTTTAAGTTTTGTCATTCCCCATTAAATCGCTTCTCAAGAACAAAGTGTCTTTTGCCTTTCATTGTATCCTCAGTACTTAAATCCAGGGCCTGGAGCACTCTAGGCAATTAATATGTTTACTGACTGATTGTCCAATGTTTTACTAATACTTTCTTTGAGAAAAGAAATAGAAGGTATTGGACATGGAATCATTAAATAATATTAGTAAAAATGAAACCAATGATATTTTGACAGGAAATGACTCATTTAACTCAAATAACAATGCGGCAGTTAATTGATTACAATTTACTAATATTTTGTACAGTCAAGTCACCAGTATGTTAGAATGAAAATAGAATGTTATACAAAGTTATAAAATAGAATAAAACTGGCAAAAGAATAGAATGAAATTAAATAATTTAAATATGATATAGTTAAATGAATTTTTGAAACAAAAAAGTAGAAAAGAACATTGACAGAGATATCAATTTCATATGCAAGTTTAAAAAATATAAATTAATAATATAAAAGGCAATCTTCCCCAATTTTTAAATATTTAATAAATATTCAGTTTATAAAACAAGATATATGACAAGAAAGGAGGTCATCAAAGGCCATATTCTTTGTTGTGGAAACTTATAGAGAAGGATACTACAATGCTCAAGAGACATCAAGTAATGAAGGGAAAACCAGCTTAAAGAAAGCTGAGACCCAAATTAGAAAAGTTCCCCTGAGGGAAGTTAAAATAAAAATGAAAGTTCAGGACAACAAATGAAAGATGGAATGGTAAGCAAGTCTTTTTTTGTCATCAAGAATAGTGGAGACATCACATTTGGACTTTAATAACAGTCTCAGTAGTTAATAATGGAAGTAGAAATGGTCCTTAAGGAAACAAAGATAGGAAACTCAGTTGGGCTAGATCAAGCATACACAGAGAAAATCTGTACTGAAGATGATAAAATTATGAGAGCACTGAAAGAGCCATTATCAAGTTTATCTGAAAGATATATGGAAAAACAGTGCATTAAAAAAGACAACTTTTTTAAAATAACAATCAAAAAAGAAAATAGAACTTCAGTAATTACTGACCCAAACAGATGAGGTAAGTTTTTGCAAGTGATATTCCTAAGTAGAGTACATATTTATAATATTTCATGGTAATTGTCAATTGTCAATAATTAAAAAATCAAATTTGACTGGTAAAGTAAAATTCTATTTTAAATACTGTCCTCCAATAATGTATATATGTATGTGTAAATGCTTATATAAACCTCCATATAACATATTGCATATACGTATATACATACATAGTATATAAAAGATAAAGACGTTTTAGATGACACTCAAGAGAACTAATTTTTTTTTTGTTATTCTTTTTAGGTTTTTGCAAGGCAAATGGGATTAAGCGGCTTGCCCAAGGCCACATAGCTAGGTAATTATTAAGTGTCTGAGACTGGATTTGAACCCAGGTACTCCTGACTCCAGGGCCGGTGCTTTATCCACTGTGCCACCTAGCTGGCCCCAGAACTAAAATTTGAGAACAACCAAAGGACAACCAGAATCCATAATACTGAGATGAACATTAAAGACAAGGAATTATCAAGGAAAACTATGCCTCAGAAAATATGAGCAAAAAAAAAAGATAAGCTGTCTATCAGAAAAAAGAGATGATCTTTATTTGCTATATCAGTGTCCTTATCATGAAAAATAAATGAGAAAGATCTTAATCAATTGATGAGTCAAACTTATGGGAAGATCTCTAAAGTCTCTTCCAAGTCTAGATATATGTATGAATTTAACAAAAGCTAAAAAGGATGGCCAAACATGAGTTGCGTATCTATATCCTGTAGTGAATATATTCCTCTATGGCATCATCTTTTCTTGAGAAATAGCTGAAAATTATATAATGTTGTGCCTTTTCCAATGTTCTTTATATAATTTAGCTCATTTGACCTTCAAAATAACACCATTGCCCATATAGTGTAGGTATTATTAGCTCTCTTATATAGATAAGAAGATAGAAGTTCAAAAAAGATCAAGTGTCTTCTCCAAGGTAGTATCACTTTGAGGTAGCAAGGTCAGTACTCAATACTGGGGCATTCTAATTCCCAAGTATAGTACATTAGATCATATCGTGGTTAGTCTCTCTATAAAGGACATATTACTTGATATATATATATATATATATATATATATATATGTTCCCAATATAAGTTTTTTTCCCCAATATGTGCTTTTAAAATTACAGAACAGGTTAGTTATAGAGCAAAATCAATACATAGATAGTAAATCATTTGATTTGTTTGCTACTAAAATAACAAAAGGCCACATAGGAAAAGGTAAATTCAGATATCTAAGTAAAAAGAAAAAATAGCATATCAAACAAAAGACTATATTAGTCATTTAAAACAATAAAAGAAAGATGAACCTAAAATCAACAACATTAATCTGTTGTCTTTTTATATCCCACATAGCTATAATTAATATGAGTCTAGAAAGTCATCTAATTTTGATGTCTGTATTCTCACTCTCTTTAATATCAGCCTTTTGGATGCTTTTCTTCTCTTCTGAATTTTTATTTCAGTCATTTTTCTTCCTGATTTTCCTTTCATTTGGTCACTTATGTACTTGAAGATAAGAGACCCATCTGAGCAGTTCACTCACACAGAAGACAGCAGGCCTCAAGAAGAGTAATTCTGGGAATAACTGAAATCTTTCTCTTAAATCAATGTCAAAGGTAACTTGAAATTTCCACATTCAGAGGCAATATTTATAAATGATCAGTCTTTGAATTTGTCAAAAAGAAAGCAAAGAAAATATTTTTTAAAAAAATTAAACAATGTCAGTCATATTAAACCATAGATTATCAGAAATTCACATATATTAAAGATTAAATCATGTTCCCTGGTATATGCATCTATGTGTAGAACTTATGTATGCGTGGGCCTGAGCATGTATCAATTCAATTATACTGAGAAGCAGTTCACAATAAAAATGGTTGTTGACTTTATGTCATTTTTGCTAATGTGCATATGTGTGGCCTCAAAAGACTGAAAACCTTTGTTCACTGTTTTTGTCTGTAAAACTGAATTGCCCTTAGATGGGGGGGGGGGGGCGGAGAACAGGATTCTCTAGTTCAAATTTGTGACAAAACCCAGTAACCACTTCATAAATGTTTGTTGAATAAATGTTTGAATGAATGCTTGATGGCTGCTAGGGGTCACCAGGTTCTTCTGTTTTGTATTGCTTTCCCATTTATTCATGGTTGTGGTTTTCCTGTTCTTCAGGAAATTACCCCATTCAGGGTTTTCTTGACAAGTGGTTTTTCTATTTCCTTCTCCAACTCATTTTACAGATGAGAAAACTGAGGCAAACAGGTTTAAGTGACTTTCCCAGGGTTATAGCTTGCATTTCTTCTGAGACCAGAACTCTGGGAGATCAATGTTCCTAATTACACTGAGCTCTCTATACTACACCAACTAATTGCCCTAATTATTGTCCAAAATTACTTTGTATGTATTTTGTATATGTTCTGTATATAGGGGAAATGGAACTAGAATTTATTAAATGACTTATATGCCAGGCTCTTTGATAACTGTCATAATTGACTCATTTGATAAAGAGATATAATATGGGTGTATATGTATATGTATATGTATATATATATATATATATATATATATATATATATATATATATATGTATTTGTCATTTTTCAGGTGAGAGGAAATTAACTCAGATGTGGGAACCTTTTAATATCTCTTTTTTTTAAGGTTTTTGCAAGGCAAATGGGGTTAAGTGACTTGCTCAAGGCCACACAGGTAGGTAACTATTAAGTGTATGAAATCGGATTTGAACCCAGGTACTTCTGACTCCAGGGCCGGTGCTTTATCCACTGCGCCACCTAGCTACCCCTACCTTTTAATGTCTTAAAAAAGAAAAAGAAAAAGAAATTCTCTGGTAATTCTCACAGTATCTGACACAGAATAGAGCTTTAATAAGTTCTCATTGTTTACTTGTTTTCTTGATTGCTCTAGTTCAGGTAGGGGAAATCTCAGTAAAGCCCAAACTCAAACCTAGATCCTCTGATAAGACTGTTTTGGTTGCAATCTATGTAAAAAATGTGAGAAAAGATTAATGATTTAGGAAACACCAGTTTGTCAGGGACCATCAATGTCAGATTAAGATGGTGGGTGGACACCAATAGATAAAGAAGAAAGAGTTGCAATATCTTTGTGCAAAGATCAGGTAATTGTTAAAAGTGAGATTGTAACCTATCTGCTTTACAGAGATGGGTGTAAAATTCTGCATATACCATAAAACTTCATATATGGTCTAGTTTTGTTGAACTGCATTTTCTCCCTCTCTTTTTTTTTAATTGTTTCAAGAAACGGATCTCTAGATGTGGGGAAGGAGGGATGTGTGTGACTATGCTTACACAGACACACACACATAGACATACAACATATACATATATATACATATACACACACACAAAGGAAATGAAGGCTCAATTAAAAACAAAGGATATAAAAATTAAAGATAGATTGCATAATAGTAAATGCAAATAGTAAATGAAAAATAGTAAATAGTAAAATCTTTTAACTCCCACATAAAGCAGACAATATTGAAACTAGCAGTTTTAGAGAAATGAAACTTTTAAAATGAGTAATAAAACAATGATATTATATAATATTATAATAGTTTAGGATATAACAACAATAACAATACAGCACTTACATAGTTTATGCCAAGCACTAGACTAAGAATTTTACAAATATCTTCTTAGTTGGCCCGCACAACAACCCAGTAAGTAGATGTCCTTGTTAATCCCCATTTTATAGTTGAGGAAACCAAAACACACATAAGTTACATAGCTACTAAGTGTCTGAGGCCAAATTTGAACTCAGGTCTTCCTAATTTCTGGTCAAGAGATCCATCCATTAATCTACCTAGCTCCCTCAATAATAACTCAAAGACTTGGAATTTTAAATAAATAGATTCTTCTAGTGCATATTTGTTGAAATGATAAAGCAAGCTCAAGCATTCTTGTTTTCTGTCTTCCTTTGAAAGAACAAATATTTAATCATCCTTTACATAGAAAACACTACACAGTAAAACTTTCACTAGGAAGAGTATGAATAAGTAATTCAGGATCACCAGAAATTTACAAACTATGAAGTAATATTTTTTCTTCTAATATGATATTTTCCTACTTTCTTAAAGGGATTATGCAGAAAATGATTTTACTTTTATCTTGATATCTTGGTTATCATTATCAGCCTTGATCTTACTGGTAAGCTCTCATGTGATATTGAAGCATGTACTACTTACCTGCTGAGCAGAATTCTCCTTCAATGTATTTTGATTCAGGATATCTGTCAACAGTTATTCCTTTCTTAGTGGCCTGTCAGTCAGCCTTTCCCAAACAATCCTCTTAAGACCTTTCATTTTGTTGTTTCTAATCTACTGTTGTCTTGGAAACCATATGATCAGGTTTGTTAGGGATGAAGTTTGAATGGTATCATTAGAAAGGCTAATGTCTTTGCACTTTAAAAATGTAAGTTTCAGGTTGGGACTTGACTTAAGTTCTTATTAGTTAAATGGGAAAGGCAATATTTGTACATTGATGCAAGGGAACTTCTTAGTAAATCTTGATTCTATAGAAAATGAGTTATCAGAAACATCTGTAAACAGTAGGTGGGTTATGGGGTCCTCTGAAGTGAGAAAATAATATGAACTTTAGGGGAAAAAAGCAACCTGCCATATCTATTTTGATTGCTCTGGCTAAAGAAAAGAGATAATTGTTTTTAGTAGGGTTTGGTTGATTAAATTTCAAGTAATAAAAAGTAAGAAGGAGTACAGATTATCACCTGTAACTCACCCAAAACACATATACCTAGTGATATATGTACAAATTAATTAGCTTTGAAGGAACTCAGATATAATTTGTTTGAAGGCTTGGGAGTTAGAAAAGGAAATGGCATTTACTGAGTCAGTCTGGAAAGATAAACAAGGAGAGAGATCTTAGAGGACAAATCTAAGCACTTTTTGATTTATTCTAGAAGCAATAATAAGAAATTATTGAAATTTTCTGTGCATGAAATGATCATATTTCTGTTTGAAGACCATCACTTTGAAAACTGGAAAACAGAGGTGGAATACACTATAAATAGAGACATCAAGTAAAATGCTACAGTAAAAGTACAGGGAAAAGTGATGAGGGATTGAAATAGGAAAGGGACTAAGTAAGAAAATAGATGCAGGGGGGCGGCTAGGTGGCATAGTGGATAAAGCACCGGCCCTGGAGTCAGGAGTACCTGGGTTCAAATCAGGTCACAGACACTTAATAATTACCTAGCTGTGTGGCCTTGGGCAAGCCACTTAACCCCATTTGCCTTGCAAAAATCTAAAAAAAAAATAGGTGCAGAAGATATTGAGGCAAGACAGGATAAGATGGAAACTGACTGAAAGCATGGATTTGAGAAAGAACAACTTGTGAATCTAAACAACTTGGAGAACAAAAATGGGAAATTAAGATAGTCCAGTTTCAAGTGACTTGAAGAGAGAGAGAACTCAGTCTGGAGCCAGGAGGACCTGAATTCAAATATGATCTCAGACACTGTGACACTGGAGGACCTATTTGCCTCAGTTACCTCATCTGCAAAATGAGTTGAGGAAGAAAATAGAAAACTACTGAATATTTCTGCACAAACCACAAATAGAGTTACAGAGTCAGACACAACTGAAAAATAGCTGAACAACCACTAGAGCTTCAAGCCCATGTTCACATTTTCTCCTCTGGTCTCAGATCAATTCCTGTATATCTGTTGTAACTGGTGCTTTCCACAGTGTTATTAACAGTTGCCCACTGGCCAACATGTTACACATAGGAATGAGTGTTGCTTTTAGAGACAGAGGACCTGGACTCATTCTAACTCTGATGTTTATTATTTTCATTTTCTCATCTATAAGCCAAAGAGATGGGACAAGATGCTCTTTGATGTTCCTTCTAGTTCTAGATCTATGATGCTTTGAATTTTATTTTGATAAACAGCAAGACAGAGATTGCATGTTTTATGATGTTCATTTGAAGCATTTATAAAAATTAGGAAAAATTATTTTCATAACTTAAGTAAAAACTTTAGTAGATGTTTTTTTCCCCTTTCAATCATGGATATTCATGAGATCATAGATCTAAACTATGATGATACCTCAAATTTTCAGGATCCAAATACTTAACTTGCTGATAAGGAAACTGAAGCCCAAAGAATTAAGAAATTTTTCCAGAGTCACTTAGGTAGTAGTCATCAGAGGAAGGATGTGAATGCAGATTCTCTGATATCAGGTCCTTTGCTCTCAGTCCACTGTAGCAAGCTGCCTCCTCTAGACAATATCATTAAAATGGTAATTTTTAATTTACAAGAAGGCATTTTTGTATCATACCTCCTTTTC